>NW_027551564.1:950520-1084090 GCF_008692635.1 Crocuta crocuta | reverse complement strand
GAGAAATTATCTTAACAATTGACCCACTGCTAAGCACTGTTACCAACTTGATTGGTCTTTCCTAAATATGCTCCAATTTTTGTTGACCATCTTTAAATATGATGATGGGCAAAGGAATAATCCATTTAAAGTAGTGAATGCCATAGGCAAGGCTAGATTATGTTAGGGTTTGGGGTATGCAGGGAAGGTGGGATATCTCTATGTATAGGAAAAGTGGGTTCCTGATGAGGAGATAGGGAGCCAATAGGGAGGAGATATTCTGCCTAACTGTTTCCCAGAACTTTCCAGATCATCACATAATTTCAAATGGCTCATAAATACTGCTCTGACATCACTTATTTATCTATTCATTCCAGATCATGAGAGTGCATACACGGATATAAAAATCAGTCTCATAATAAAATATTTAGGTCCCTTAAGACTTCAAATCTCAGATAATACTCTCAAATGTTAATATGATTTAAACATATTATTACAAATAATCTGTGGCATATTTTGGTCACTGGTGNATAACAATTTCAAGCCCATATATCATGCCTTAAAAAAATACTGACTTGTATTTCTCTTTAGATTACTATGATGTGAAACAGTTCAATGAGCTCTTTATTTCCCCTAGGATCCTGTTCTCAACAGATCCTGTTCTTTTATTACAGGGCTTTGTTCAGGGGAAGGGAAAACTCATTCAGCAGATAGTTTTAAATTTAAAAAAAATTAAGGATTAAAGCTCAAGGTGACTATGCACAGAAAACTATCCCATGATTCATATCTTCCCAGACTGAAAATATTGTTTTGGCTTTATATTAGCATGCTATTGCTTGCATCAAAATACTGAAATCTAATGGAATGCAAACTAGTACTAATTTTTCTTAGCGAGGAGAGGCAAGTTTATTTACAGAAAAATGGCACATCTCCAGATAAATGCAAAGGTAATTTCCTGCTCTACTGTATCATCCCTGTTTTTTTTATTTTGGCCCTAGACGATTTAACTGCTGGATTTAATATGGAACATCCCCTATTATTTTCAGAAAAATAACTGTCATACAAGGTAAACCATTAAGGTGACCTAACCTGTATAAAAAGTTACAATGGACCTTCTCAATTCATATGAGCTTACATCCCTCCCTGTAGGTCTCGAAACAAAGAGAGAAGCTGAGAGGGATTTTTAGGGTTTCCTTGTTATCATAAGTTGACAACAATAACAACAACAAAGAACTGTGTGATAAATATAAATATAATCCCAGTGAAGTATGAAATATGTGACTTATATCACCATAATAATAGCAAATGTTTCGTCATGCCTGGCTTAAGTATTTAAATTAACTAATTCAATCTTTTTTCTTTAAAATTTTTTATTCATTTTTTGAGAGAGACAGTGAGTGAGGGAGGGGCAGAGAGAAAGAGGGAGACAGAGAATCCCAAGCAGGCTCTGCACTGTCAGTGCAGATTCTGATGTGGGCTTGACCTCACAAACTGTGAAATCATGACCTGAGCAGAAACCAAGAGTTGGATGCTTAAAAAAACTCAGCCACCCAGGTGCCCCACTATTTCAATCTTAACTATCCTATGAGAAAGTGCTGCAGTTGCCCATTTATTCAAGACTACTAATATTAAGATTTGTGCTAATAATCAAATGATTAGTTTTAAAAACGGATCAATAAAAGTATCAGAAATGCAATATACTTATATCTTAATATTTTGAATGTTATGAGAAGTTACTATTATTTTCCTAAATATATATATATTTATAAACATATATATATGTTTATATATATATAAGCTCACCAGAGGATATCTAAACTGGCTAGTTGGAAATTATTTTTACCAGTTTATATGGGTATCATTTTCCCCCCAATAAGAACCATTTTGTGGCATTAGTAAGAAATGTTTAGTCCTTGTCTCCCGTTCCTGATGTAGGGGTCCTAAAACTCTTGTAGTTTTCTAAGTCATAGACATGACGGGGGCATCAATTGTTCCAAGGTGGTGGGTCTTGGGTGGAGAACTGCAGAATGGGGGCTGGTCACCAGAAAGACCAACCCTGAATGAAATCCTAGAAATTTCAGCCCTACCCTATACCCAACACCTGAGGAGGGGAAAGGAGTTGGAGACTGAGTAAATGGATCATGCCTATGTGGTGAAACCCCATAAAACAACAGGATTCTAAGAGCCTGGGTGATGAATACTTCAACATGCCAGATGCGCAGGAAACCCCAACTCCACAGAGAAAGAAGCTCCTGTGTGCTGTTCATTTGTACCCTTTATAATAAACAGCAAACATAATTAAAATGTGTCACTGAGTTCTATGAGCCCTTCTAACAAATTAGTGAGCTTGAGGAGAGGGATTATGGGAACCTTTAATTTATACCAGTTCAGTCAGAAGTACAAGAGGCCCAGGAATTATGATTGAAGGGAGTGGATGTTGTGGAATGCACCCTTTAATGTGGATGTTGGGTTGACTCCACATGAGAATAAGAAACTAATTTAATTGTTGAACATTCAGTTGGTGTCCAGAGATTCAGAGAACTAGTTGGTGGTGTTAGAAAATACCCATAAACCTTACAAAAAGAGATTAAGTAGTGAATGGAGAACAAGACTATGCTAGACTTAGTGGTGTTCTGGTGACTACAGTGGGGCAAGTATTGTTGGAACTGTTAATAGATGGAAAGTTATCACAAAGAGGATCTTTTGTCAGAAATGGAGAGGGGGTACTTTGAACCATAGTTAGATTATCTCACTGGCATAATAGAGTTGTGGCAGGCCTCCAGGAAAGGAAATGCAATACCATCAGAGCAGTGGTGAGGAACCAGAATTGAGGTGGCCTAAGCTCCCTAAAGCAACACTTCTAACAACCAATGTCCAGGAGAGGGGGGAAATTTGTCCTCAGCCCCAAACAGGAAATCCTCAGAGGCACATGTACTTTGATAGTGGCCTCCCACCCAAAATGCTTGTAGAATGTCAAGATGTGTTCCAAGTTTGCTGTGACAATTCAGAAATAACCTAATGCTGCTAGATGGTAAACAGGTTTTTGGAAATTGTTCAATAAAGTCCACTGATTCCCAGAAGCTTGTTTTGTTTTATTTATAGGATATGTTTGCTTCAGTTGTCAGACAGAGTGATTGTACATTTGTGAACCAGGATAGATAAGCTTTGTCAAAATAACAACACTAATCACCAAAAACACAAAGAAAATAATCTCAGTGGCTGTAAACAAAGTAAACAAAAGTTTGTTTCTTGCTCATAGTATCTACCTTTATAGGCTGTTTGACCACCCTGTTCCAGCTTGTCATCCTCACTCTGAGACATGGCGAGAAGGAAAAGATTACTCTGGTAGTTTTTCTCATTGGCAATTAAATGCACTAACCCCAAAGTGAAACAAGTTACTTTTACTCACAGTCAACTGGCCAGAATTAGTAAAAAGCACCAATCATTAGAAAGAAACAAGACATGAAATTTTGCCATGTGTCTAAGAGGAAAGGTAACTGAATCTCTACACAAATCACGGAGAGATGACATTTCCTACCTTCTGCCTTTTCCTGTTCTAATCATTCCATTGAGCAATCATACCTGCCCTCCCAAGATGTAAGTATAAACCTCTCATGATGTTGTTAAAATGCAATGATTTCTCAGTATCTGCAATGTTAAATGCCCTTCAAATACTCATCCTATAGCTCTCATCCAAAATCTGGTTAGTTCATTAAACACTATGCTTACAGCTCTACTAGATTAGTTAAAATTCTTGTAATACTCAATGCAACTTTATATACAATTCTTACCTAGAATTCTACCTTTTCTCTCATCATCTCCTTGTCAGGGTCCTATAATCCTGTAAGATCCAGGGTAGGCAACCTCATTTGAAACATTTCCGGAATTACTGAGTCTGCAAAATTCTGCACAACTCCATCAAGGCACCATGTACTGTAAAAATTGTCCGTGAGCCTATCTTCCTTATCAGACTGTATGCTATATGAGATTTGTAATGTTTTTTATCTAACACAAAGCCCAGTACGTGATACAGAAAGCACTCCATAGATGCTTACTGCATTAAGGAAGGAATGATTGATTAATATATAATTTGAGTCTTTTAACATCTACTTCTTTCTTTACAAGCTACTTAAAGGTAGGCACTATGCTTTTTCTTTTTATGTTCAGTATCTGAAATAAGTTTATACAGTTAGATTCTTAAAAATTGTTTTCAAATGGGTGAATAAATAAAATTACTGAAGAAGCAATTTTTTCTTAGTTATTAAAATTATTTTTAAATTAGTACAAAAATAATCATCTAAATGTAATCAGTACATAGTGTGGAGACTTCTTAGGCCATCTCTGACCAGAGACATTATTTAAAAGAAACCAGCAGGGGCACTGGGCTCTCTCTGTCATAACAACATTCAACTTTTGATCTTTGAGCTGTGACTTTAAGTCCCATGTTGGGTGTAGACATCACTTAAATATTTTTTAAAAAAAAATTAAAAAATAAAAATAAAAAGATAAAGCAGTTCCACTAACAAGAATCACCTTAAAAAGTTAAATCCTAGGGCATCTGGGTGGCTCAGTCGGTTGAGCGTCTGACTTTGGCTCAGGTCATGATCTCACAGTTTGTGGGTTCGAGCCCCACGTTGGGCTCTGTGTTGACAGCTAGCTCAGAGCCTGGAGCCTGCTTTGGATTCTGTGTCTCCCTATCTCTCTGACCTTCCCTTGCTCACGCTGCCTCTCTCTCTCTCTCAGAAAAAAAAAAAAAAAAAAAAAAAAATTAAAAAAAAATTTTAAANGAGAAATTATCTTAACAATTGACCCACTGCTAAGCACTGTTACCAACTTGATTGGTCTTTCCTAAATATGCTCCAATTTTTGTTGACCATCTTTAAATATGATGATGGGCAAAGGAATAATCCATTTAAAGTAGTGAATGCCATAGGCAAGGCTAGATTATGTTAGGGTTTGGGGTATGCAGGGAAGGTGGGATATCTCTATGTATAGGAAAAGTGGGTTCCTGATGAGGAGATAGGGAGCCAATAGGGAGGAGATATTCTGCCTAACTGTTTCCCAGAACTTTCCAGATCATCACATAATTTCAAATGGCTCATAAATACTGCTCTGACATCACTTATTTATCTATTCATTCCAGATCATGAGAGTGCATACACGGATATAAAAATCAGTCTCATAATAAAATATTTAGGTCCCTTAAGACTTCAAATCTCAGATAATACTCTCAAATGTTAATATGATTTAAACATATTATTACAAATAATCTGTGGCATATTTTGGTCACTGGTGTGCACTTTAGGATTTTAACAAATAGGGAAATCTTCAAAGATTAAGAAAAACATGCATAAAAATGGGAAGATGAATGATGATAGTGAGAATTCTGGATTATATCTAAGTGTCACAAGTCACTGTAATTCCTGACATTTCATGTTTTCCAACATTTGTATCAAATAATCTGTTTTAGACTTCTTTGCTATTTAAAATCCCATTTCGTTACAGTATATTTTCTATTGTTGTTGCCACTGAGAAATGATACAGACTTCTTGCTTTCTTGTGTAAGGAATAACAACTGTTTGAGACTGAAGACATTTGCTCCAAATTTCAGCTGGCAAGATCTAAAACCTTCAAGAATTGTGTTTGTAATCTAAATTCCTATGAAACTGTTACATGAAACAAGGACGTTGAGGTTTAAATAATATTTTATAAAAGCCTCTTTTTCTTTCATTGATAACTAGACTTGAAAAGCAAAAACTGTTTGAAAACTAAGGGTTTATTTTTCTTTGAGTCTGCCGACAATCAAGATTCATCGACAGAGACTCTGGCTCTAACACTAAACCCACTTCAAATGTAAGTTATGACAAAGAATCCTCCATCTAATACACAGGGCTTTAAAGTAGTTCTGGCGATTGGAAAGGGGTATGGTCTAATGATACTTTCACTGTCATTTTCTTCTTTCATAAAGAATTCATATATTCCCAGAATATTCCTATTTCTAAGCTATCTCACTTAACTAATTTTAGGCTAAATGTTGTCCTGTACTAATATGAAGTTTTGATAACAAATAACAACCCGAACAGGTACTGAATTATAAACTGAAATAGAGTAAATCCAGTATAAAGTACATATTTAATGAGGTGCCATAACTGAAACATCAATAGAATGCACTTATAATTGATTATTCACAAAGTTTACTAAAATAAATTTCAAACTAAAATCATAGCAATAATATAAATTTACTCCTAAGCAAAATAAAATTTTGAGTCAAAGACTTAGATTAACTGTGGCAAAATTAATGCTTCTTGTGATTTAATGTTGAAATGTTGAGAAATGGTAGAAAGGGGGAAAATATAATAAATAAGGGAATCTATAAGTAAATATAAACTGGAGTTCAGAGCCAAAATATAAATGAGAGGACTTTTGACTTTAGATATAGAAATAATTATATTATACACTATGTAATATATAGAAATTAGACATATATAATAGAAATTATATGATATATAAATGCTATGGTCACTTGAAGTTTTAGAACAGTGAACCAGCCTAGTTTCTTTTCTCCATATATAGTAGGTTAAATCAGAAAATTAGTGAGATTATGAAACCACATGCAAAGCAATTTAAGTTCAAAAGCAGGGAATACTATTACATGTTTTGTTGATGTTATGTTACACTAATAACATAAAGTTCTAATTACTGAAATCCAGTGAGGTAAATTATGTAATAAACCAGTTCTTCTGAGAGCATACAGAGAAAAGAAGTAGCTCTGAAAATGAGACATTTTAATATGCTCCCATAGCGTTGCACACAAATATTCATTCATTCATGTGTGCATTTATTAGCCCACTTGTTTGTTTATTTTTAACTAAACCATTCTTTGCTCAGGAAACACAAATTAAAATATTTCTTAGGGCAAGAATTATTCCCTGGTAAACTTTTAAATGATTTTAATGAAGTTCTAAACGTTTTAGGTCAGGGAAGTAAAATTTAGCATACTACAGCAGTTAACAAACCAAATTGTTATGCTTAGTTTTCTAAAAAAAAAATAAAAAGTCTCCCCTGTCCTCTAGATAGCTTAGTCAAGAATGCAATGAAATCTTAGGAATTAAATGGATACACAGAGGAATCACTGGATGTAAGTCTTTCCAAAGCTACATTTACTTCCATGGCATAAGACCATAATTTTATTTTACCAGTTCCAGACAACTGAATTAGGAATGGGAATAAATTTAATAAAATTATATCTGATAATAACAATGGAACGGATTTCTTTTCACAACATGCTTTGTACTCAATAGCAAAATTTCAGGAAAATGATAATGAAATTAATTTTTACCAGATGTAATCAAAAACATCTGTTTTACATTCATTTTCTCTATGCATAATAAAATTCTAAAATTCCCTACATTTTAAAATATTCACTGGGGTGCCTGGGTGGCTCAATTGGTTAAGCGTCCGACTTCAGCTCAGGTCATGATCTCTCGGTTCATGGGTTCAAGTCCCGCTTCGGGCTCTGCACTGACAGCTAGCTCAGATCCTGGAGCCTGTTTCAGATTCTGTATCTCCATCTCTCTCTGACCCTCCCCTGCTCACACTGTCTCTCTCTCTCTCAAAAATAAACAAAAACATTAAAAAATAAATAAAGTATTCATAGGTTATTTGGGTGGCTCAGTTAGTTAAGCATCTGACTTTTGGTTTTGGTTCAGTCATGATCTGAGGGTCATGGGTTTTACCCCTGCATTGGCCTCCTCGCTGAGCTTAAGATTCTCCCTATCTCCTCCTGACCGCCCCCCATAAAAATAAAATAAATAAAATAAAATAATTCATTAAAATGTGATTAAATGACCTGATGTGTCTTCCAAATTTTATGCACATTTCTTAAATTTTTTCTTTATCATTGTATGTGCATGGATTCTCCTACTGTCTCTCAAAATCACTTGTGAAGAGTTGGTGCTCCATACCTTAGTTAAAGACAGCATTTTACCTTTAATTCCTCAAACGTTATTCACAAAATTTTTGAATCTTATTGTTCAATATTGGCAAATACGGGAGATAGATTTTCCTTAATAAGCTCTGTGTGATAATTAAGATTTTTACAACAACCTCTTCAAAATAAAGCACAGGTAAAAGTAAATATTCATAAATAAATCATTATTAAGTAAATAATTCATAATTTGGGTATGTATTGGGGCAGCTGAGTGGCCGAGTTGGTTGAGTGTCTGATTTTTGATTTTGGCTTAGTCATGATTCCAGGGTCATGGGATTGAGCACTGAGTCTGGTCTACTTTGAGCATGGAGCCTGCTTGGGATTCTCTCTCTCTCTCTCTCTCTCTCTCTCTCTCTCTCTCTCTCTCTCGCTCTCTACCTCCCTAGCTCCCTCCCTCTTTCAAAAATAAATAAACTTAAAAAATAATTTGGGTATGTGTTTAAAATATTGTCACAGTTTTAATTATAATAACCCATAAAAATGTAGATTTCAAAGGGGCAAAGGAAACTAGGACATGATGGGTATGTTAATTATTTGGTTATGGCTTGGTGGATATATGCACACACATGCTGAAGCATATTAGGTTTTGCACTTTATGTACAGTTTGTCAAATGTACTTTAAAAATGTTGTAAAAAAGTCAATGACCAGTACACTTAAAATGTATGACTATTAATTCATTTAAATTATGACCCAACAAATTTTAAAAGATTGAGAAAAATCAGAGCTCTATGCTTTTGTTCTTACATATTTTTAGCCCTCCTCTTTTCAGGTTTATGTCATAGTAATAATATATATTCAAATAAATGTCTTGAAATTAAAAGAGTGATACTTATCTGCAGATATTATGTGTAATTATAGATTCACATTTAATTACAGAACATGCAAGATCTCTATGGTTACAGAAAATGTGTAATAATGTCAGTGACACCATGGTCCTTGCCGCATGTCATGACTAAAGCCAACCTAAAAATTACTGTTGTCATTACAAGTTTGTAAACACCTATATTTTCACTCTTTCTAAATAAAATTTTATGTTTTAAGCAGCAATTTAATTTTTCTAAAGACTTTCCTTTAAAATGAAATGGTTACACTCAATGTATTCCTTAACTTGGTAAAAACAACTACTTTGTTATTTTTTTAACATTTTTTCTTCTTAGTATATATACATGCATACATATGCATATATACATATATATGTACATATGCATATATACTGGTTTAAAATACACACATATATAAATATATCATATAATATTTACTACGTAATTCACACACATATATACAGAGAGTAAATTATTTTATTTTATTTTTTTTTAATTTTTTTTTTTTAATGTTTTATTTCTAGGAGAGAGAGACAGAGACAGCGTGAGCAGGGGAGGGTCAGAGAGAGAGGGAGTCACAGATTGAAACAGGCTCCAGGCTCTGAGCCGGCAGTCAGCACAGAGCCCGACGCGGGGCTCGAACCCACGAACCGCGAGATCATGACCTAAGTGAAAGTCGGACGCTTAACCGACTAAGCCACCCAGGCGCCCCGAGAGTAAATTATTTTAATCTGGAAGTACTGTCTTAAATGTAGCTAAAAAAGTGTTTATTTTCATTTCCACTTTTATACTTTCTAACTTTGGAAACAATACTTTGTATAAATACTCAACATTAAATATATGTATACATTTTATTTTCAACAAATATATTGGTGAACATGTGTGCAATGCAGTGGTAAATTCCTAATAAATGTTAGCTTTAACTAAGAGCTTTAACATTAATGTATTAGTTCTTAGAAAAGAAAACAACAGGAACATAAGAAAAAATAGAAATTATTCATTTTGCATTCGATGCTTAGGCATATCGTAATAGCCTACGGACCCTATGTCTTTAGCAATGAAACGTCTTCAATTTCTAAAGATTGAAATATTAGGGAGATGATCTGAATCATGCTAAGAATTGTTTGGCTGCCTCATTATGATAGTGAAATTATTCCATTGGTCTTTATTGCATAGAGTAAGGCGTGGCATGACTATTTAATAAATTGGATTAGAAAACATAATGAACACTGCAGGAGCACTGCTTTCCCAAGGAAACTGATGGTCATGGAAGAGCTGCATTTAATCTTATGCACAATTTAGCACAGCAGCCAACCACTAAGTACCCTGGGGTAGGGCCTTCATGTTTCACAATTTATTTAGAGTCTGAGAAATTAGCCATGGTAGTCAATTGCCTTAAAATATATAGGCATGTGTCTCTATATACTGTTATTTTGTCATGGATAATAAAAGTCACCTTTAAATATAGGAGATTAGTGCTTTGATGTCATCTCTGTCTCATTCAGAGAAAATATATATAAAGTCAAAGTAAGTAGTTAAAATTATGAGTGTTTTATAATCCAAATTTTGTTATACCCTAGAAAAGGAATGTGTTAAAGTCGATGATGTGTTCGTTTTAAAATATTTTAGTCATCTAGATTTTCATTCACTGCTATGCTGATTTTCATAATCCTAAAACTGGCACCAGATAAATTAAGCAAAATTCATATGTAAAATCTGTATTCATTTGATTTTGAGAAAACATCTGAAGGGCAGATTCCTTAACCCTCTTTATCAAATGATGTGTTTAATTAGGGGTGAAATTCAGACAAGAAACATAAGATGAAAGGCTTTCCCATAAAAGTAGTAGATGTAATTTTACTATTAAATTGCCTTTAGAAATAATATGCTGGAAAACAAAACTGGAAAATGGAGGAAAAACAAAAAACCTCTCTGAATGAAATTTTACAATCTCATTTCAAAAGAAAAATAATGTTGTGAAGAAAATTTTAACATGGTTAAAGCATCATCTTCATCATCATCATATTCACAATAATTTCATGTTCCTATTGCCTTTTTACATCTATTTTCATTTTGGAAACCATTGTAAAAAATTCATCACTGAAATATATACCTCATTTCTCGAACTTTGCAGTATGAACTCTTAAGTTTTATAAACATATGCTTAAAACTCAGTGTTTCTTCACTATGACCCTCAAAATCTCTTAGAAGTATATTGTTTACGTTAAAGTTCTCTGAATCTCTCAAATTTGAAAGTGTAATAGTCATGCTTGAGTAATTCCTTACTAAGCACTTCAGCCTAACATTAAACTTATCTTCCATTCTACAGACTCTCCCCCAGGTGATCTCATCTACTCATATTTCTTAAAAACATACTGATGGCTCCAAGATATAGAATACCAACCCCAACTGACTTTTTTTCCATAATTCTAGGCTAAAATCACCGACTGACAACATAATATACTCACTAAAATACCTTGTTTAAATATTAGATATGTGCAATGTTAATGATTTTCAAAAGTATGTAAAATAAAAATAGCTAGAAAATTAAAAATAAGTTTTTAAAACTTTAAAACATATCTTCTATTAACATAGAAATATATCAAATCATTAAAAAATAAAGTTGTGATACAAAACATACTCAGTGATTCCATTATTGAAAATAAGATAATACATACTCACATCTAGAAATATGAAATACCACGACAGGCTTCCTAGATGCATAACGAATAGATAGGATGCTTCCCTATGGGATGGGGAATGACATTAGGGATTCTGGAATCTCAGCTTTTAAAAAATTTTTCCAAAACTTATAAAGTACATATTCAATTAAAATATTTTTAGAATTATTGGGGTGCATGGGTGCCTCCATTGGTTGCGTGCCTGACTCTTGATTTTGGCTCAGGTCATGATCCCAGAGTCATGGGATCAAGCCTTGCATGGGGCTCTGCACTGAACAATGAATCTGCTTAAGATTCTCTCTTTCTCCCTCTCCCCCTCTCCCTTTCTCACACTCTCACTCTCTCTAAAATAAAATTTAAACAAATTTTTAAAAATATTTTTAGAAGGAAACCATACAGATTTTCAAATATCTTGTCATTCTAGTGCCAAGCCTATGGCTAATAATGTATGCTGCTATTAATATGCAGATACTGATAACTCACTTGTTTCTTTTCCTGGAAACACCACTAGATTACATTTCAACTATATGTGGCCAATTGGCTAAGCAATAAAGAAAGTTCAGTAATTTTTTCAAGGAGAGAATAAACTCAGAATTAAATTACAAAACCCATACAAACAAAGAAAGTATGAGAAGATGGTGGTGGAGTAGGAGGACCCTAGGCTCACTCCTCCCATAAATACAACTATATAACTACCAAATCATCCTAAATGCCTCAGAAATTGACATGAAGATTGGAAGGACAAACTCTACAAATAAAAGTTAGAAAAGAGGACCCATCAAAAAAGTAGGGAGGGAAGACTTACAGTTTGGAAAAGGAACTGATCGTGGCTGCTGCAATGGAGAGGGAGTCAGGGAGAAGGGCGAGAATCAGACTATCAAATGGGGGAGCACCTGGGGAAAACAAACACCCCATAGCAATTGAGTAGGAAAAGGAGACAGGGTCCAAATTTTGTGACTTTGGGCAACAGCAGATCTTAAAGCTTGGAGTTTTAAAGGTCACTGGGCTTGGCTGCAATACAGCCTACAGTTGCCTCTGAGTTGCTCTTAGAGAGAAGGCAGAAAAACAACCTGCAGATATAAGTTTGGATACAGGAATGTGAAGAGCACCTGGGGCACACAGTGGGGAGGTTATTTCCTGTTCTCGGAGCACATCCCAGAGAGACAGTGTTCAAAGAGAGTCAGTTCCCCTGGGGAACACTGAAACTGGCAGGTGCCATTTCCTTCCCCAACCCTTTAGCATAAGCACAGGGACACCTGTGGGAACCAGCACTGTACACACACTCACAACCTAATTTGGTTAAGCCAAGCCCTGCTGCCCAGGTGCTGAAGTGGAACCAACCCTCACAGTCACATGTGCCTTAGTCCTAGCATGATGGACCCCCTACCTCAAAAGACCACCCCAAACCCACAATGACACATCTCCTATCCTGGAAGTTTTAGAAAACCAAGGTTCTGGTGGCAGTGGTGACCTCATTTATCAAACAGACCAGAACACATCCAGTTAAAACATGCTACATTCAGGCCAAGGACCAAACATTGCACACAACAGGTAAAGAGACCCTCTATAGACAACTGGTCTGAGGGATAAAGCAGACAGGACAAAACCGCAGAGCACATGCAGCACACATTAGAGTCACTGCCAGAAGGGCCAAGCCCTGAGAACAGGGGACACCACACAGCAGGGCACTACAGGACCTCTTTCTCATAAGGCCATTATCTTCAAGAACAGAAGACATAGCTGACTTTCCTAATACAGAAAGCAGGCACAGAGACTTAGACAAAATGAGAAATCAGACTAATTTATACCAAATGAAATAATAGGACAAGGTCAGAGACAGAGTTCTAAGTGGAACAGATACAAGTAATATGCCTGATGGAGAATATAAATTATGATCATAAGGATATTCACTGGACGTGAGAAAAGAGTAGAAGATGTGGATGAGATTCTTAACACAGAGATAAGGAATAACGTAGCAGAGATAAAAGGTACAATAGTCAAAATGAGAAACATACTTGATGGAACGAACAGCAGGAAGAAAGGAGAGGAAAAAAATAGTGACTTAGAAGACAGAGAAATGGAAGGTAATCAAGCTGAACAAAAGGGAGATAAAAAGAATTCTGTAAAATGATAAAAGACTTACAGAATTCAATGACTTCATCAAATGTGATAACATTTATATGACAAAAGTCCCTGAAGAAAAAGAGAGAGGAAAGAGTACAGAAAATTTATTTGAAGAAATAATAGCTGACAGCTTCCCTAATCTGGGGAAAGAGACAGACACCCAGATCCAGAAGGCAAAGAGAAGTCCCATAAATTGGCAAAATATAGTAACAAAGAACAGATTAAAAAAAAAAAAACAGCAAGGCAAAAGATGATAATAACTTACAAAAGAAAACCTGTACGTCTGGCAGGAGATTTTCAGCATGAACTTTCCGATCTAGAACAGAGTGGCAGGATATATTCAAAGTGGTAAATGAGAAAAATCTGCAGCTCAGATTTTTCTATCCAGCAAGGCTATCATGCAAAATAGAAAGAGAGATAACGAGTTTCCCAGAAAAACAAAAACTAAATGAGTTCATAACCACTACACCAGCCCTGTAAGAAATATTAAAGGGGACACTTTGAGTGGAAAAAAGGCACCAAAAGTGACAGTATAATGGTAGGAAGCATAGTATCAATAAAAATGAATATTTCTGCAAAAAAATCACTCAAGGAACTCACAATATAAAAGAATGTAAAGTAAGACATTGTACACCTAAAACATGAGGAGGAAAGGAGGAAATAATGTGTTTAAACTTAAATGACCATAAACTTCATATAGACTGCTAACACAGTAGAGGTTAATACAAACCTAATAGTAACCATATATCAAAAAAAAAAAAAAAAGAAGTATTCAAAGAGTAAAGAGAAAGAAATCCAAATATATCACTAAAGAAAATCAGCAAACCATGAAAGACAGACAAGATAGGATCACAGAAAATCTTCAAAAACAACCACAAAACAAATAATAAAGTAACAATAAATACATATCTTTCAATAATCACTTTGAATGTAAAATAGGCTAAGCACTCCAATCAAAAGACACAGAGTGACAGAATGGAAAAAAATTAAAAAAAAAAAACATTTATATGCTGCCTACAAGAGACTCATTTTAGATCTAAAGATACCTGTGAATTAAAAGTGAGGGGCTATAGAAACATCTATAATGCAATGGATGTCAAAAGAAAGAGTACTAATATATTACATCTGACAAAATAGACTTTCAAACAAAGACTGTAACAAGACACATGGACACTATATAATAATAAAAGGGGCAATCCTACAAGAAAATATGACAACTGTAAATATTTATGTACCCAATATGAAAGCATCCAAATAAATAATTAGCTAATAATAAACCTAAAGAAACTGCTCAATAATATTACAGTAATAATAAGGGACTTTAATTCTCAACTTATATCAATGGATAGGTAATATAAGCAGAAAATAAACAAGAAAACAATGGCTTTGAATGACACACTGGACCAGATGTTTTTAACAGACATATTCAGAACAAGCCATCCCAAAACAGCAGAACACACATTCTTTTGAAGTGCACATGGGACATATTCCAGAGGAGGTCACATATTAGCCTACAAAACAAGCTTCAACAAATTGAAGAAGACTGAAGTTATACCATGAGTCTTTTCTGACCATAACACCATGAAACTAAAATTCAACTACAAGAAAAACTCTAGAAAGAGCACCAATACATGGAGGTTAAATAACATGCTATTAAACAGTAAATAGGTCAACAAGGAAATAAAAGAAATTTAAAAAATTCATGGAAACAAATCAAAATGAAAACACAACAGTCCCAAACCTTTGGGATATAGCAAAAGCAGTTCTAAGAGGGAAGTTTATAACAATACAGGCTTTCCTCAAGAAGCAAGAAGAATCTCAAATAAACAACCTAACTGTACACCCAAAGGAGCTATAAAAAGAAGAACAGACAAAATCTAAAACCAGCATAAGAAAGGAAATAATAAAGATTAAAGCAGAAAAAATGATCTAGAAACTTAAAAAAAAAATAGACGAGCTCAATAAAACCAGGAGCTGGTTCTATGAAAAAAAATCAATAAAGTTGATAAACCTCTATCTAGCCAGACATAAAAGAAAAAAAAAAAAAAAAACAGAAACAGAGAAAGGACTGAAATAAATAAAATCACAAAAGAGACAGGAGAAATAACAACCAGTACCACAGAAATGCAAACAATCATAAGAGAATATGAAAAACCAGATGCCAACAAATAAGATAACATAGAAGAAATGCAGAAATTCCTGGAAGCATATAAACTACCAAAACTGGAGCAGGAAGAGAAAGTATGAATAGCCTGTTAAGTAGCAAAGAAATTGAATCAGTAATTTAAAAACTCTCAACAAACAAAAACCCATGACCAGATGGTTTCACAGGTAAGTTCTTTCAAACATTTAAAGAAGAGTTAGTTTCTATTCACAAACGATTCCAAAAAATAGAAAAGGAAGGGAACCTTCCAAATTCACTCTATCAGGTCAGCAATACCCTGATATCAAAATCAGATAACGTCACCACAAAAAAGAGAATTAAAGGCTAATTTCCCTAGGGAACATAGTTGCAAAAATCCTTAGCAAAATACTAACAAACCAAATCCAACAATACATTTAAAAGTATCATTCACCAGGATCAAATGGGATTTATTCTTGGGTTGGAGGTGTGGTTTAATACGTGTACATCAACCAATGTGATGTATCACATCAAGAAGAGAAAGGATAAGAACCATATGATCATTTTAATAGATACAGAAAAAACATTTGACAAAGTACACATTTTCATAAGATGCCATTTGTGAAACTCACAGCTAGCATCATCCTTAATGGGGAAAAACAAAGAGCTTTTCCTCTCAAATCAGGAGCAAGACAAGGATGTTCACTCTCACCACTGTTATTCAACATAGTACTGAAAGTCCTAGTCACAGCAATTAGACAACAAAAAATAAATAAAAGACATTCAAATTGGTAAAGAAGCAGTAAAACTTTCACTATATGCAGATGATATGATAGTCTATATAGAAAACCTGAGAGACTCCAACAAAAAAATTCTAGAACTGATACAAAAATTTAGTAAAATCAGAGGATACAAAATTAATGTACAGATATCTGTTGTACTTCTATATACCAATAATGAAGCAGCAGAAAGAGAAATAAAGAAAACAATCCCATTTACAATTACACCAAAACTGATAAGATTCCTAAGAATAAACTAAACCAAAGAGGTGAAAGACCTATATTCTGAAAACAATAAAGCACTGATGAAAGAAACTGCAGATGACAACAAAGAAATGGAAAGACATTCCATGCTCTTTGATTGAAAGAACTAATATTGTTAAAATGCCTATAACATCCAAGAAATCTATACGTTTAATGGAATCCCTATAAAAATGCCAATAGCATTTTTCACAGAACTAGAACAGTTGTAAATTTTTTACAAACCACAAAAGACCCAGAATAGCCAAAACAATCTTGAGAAAAAACAGCAAATCCTCTAATCATCACCATTCTGGATTTAAAGTTATATTGCAAAGCTACAGTAATCAAAACAGTACTGGCACAAATATAGACACATAGATCAATGGAACAGAATAGAAAACCCATAAATAAACCCACAACTTTATGGTCAATGAATCTTTGATAAACTAGGGAAGAATGTCCAATGGAAGATAGTTTTTTCAATAATTGGTTTTGGGAAAACTGAACAACAACACGTGAAAGAAATAAACTGGGCCACTTTCTTACACCTTACACAAAAAATAAATCCAAAAGTTTTAAGGACCTAAATGTGACACCTGAATCCATACTAGAAGAGAAAGAGAACTTCTTTGACATGTCCATACCAACTTTTTTTCTAGAAAAGTCTCCTGAGGCAAGGGTAACAAAAGCAAATATAAATTACTGGGTCTTTATCAAGATGAAAATCTTCTGCACAATGAAAGAACAAAAAAAGAAAACTAAAAGACATCCTACAGAATGGGAGAAGATATTTGCAAGTGACTTATCTGATAAAGGGTTAGTATTCAAAACATATAATTGATTTAAAAAAAATGAACTTGACACCCAACTGAACACCTCAAAACCCAAATAATGCAATTGAAAAATGTACAGAAAACAGGACATTTATCCAAAGATGACATCCAGATGGCCAACAGACACACAAAAAGATCTTCATCATCACTTAACGTCAGGAGAATGCAAATCAAAACTACATTGAGGGGGACCTGGTTGACTCACTTGGTTGAGCTTCCAACTCTTGATTTCTGCTCAGGTCATGATCTTAAGGTTCATGAAATTGAGTCCAATGTTGGGCTCTGTGCTCACCACATTGAGACTACTTGGGATTCTCACACTCCCTCTCTCTCTCTGTCACTGCACTGCTCTCTCTCAAAATAAAAAAAAATTAAAAAAAAATAAACCTCTACAATAAGATATCAGTTCACCCCTGTCAATATGGCTTACATTAACAACACAGAAAACAAAACAGGTGTTGTTAGGGATGTGGAGAAAAAGAAATATTCCTGTACTGTTGGTAGAAATGCAAACTAGTCCAGCCTTCAGGAGAAGAGTACGGAGGTTCCTTGAAAGTTAAAAGGAGAACTACCCTATGATTCAGCAATCACACTATGGGTATTTACCCAAAGAATACAACAATACTAATTCAAAGGGATACATGTACTCCTATGTTTATTGTAGCATTATTTTTTGTAGCATTATTTACATTATTGTGGCACTATTTACAATAGCAAAATTATGGAAGCAGTCCAAGTGTCTATAGATAGATGAATGGATAAAGAAGATGTGTATATATATGTGTGTGTGTGTATATATATATATATATATACACACACACACATATACATATATATACACACATATATATGCACATATATATACATGTACATATATTCAATGAAATATTATTTAGCCATAAAAAGAATGAAATCTTTCTATTTGCAACAACACAGAGAGAACTAGAAATGTTTTCTAAAATCCATATTAGGAAAATAACGGTATAAATATAATTTTGGACCCATTGATATTTTTTAGTAGCAATTTGATAGTGGCTTATGAACCTTGAAGATAAAATCTGGGCAGGAAAAATACGTTTGAATTTTATGAATGTATGATAACTGAGTACCTGTTTATGATTTGGAGAATTAAGGAAAGGATATATATTAAAAAAAGCCAAAGAAAGACGTAAAGCCATTTATGTGGATTTCCTCTCTTTCAAGTTTGGAAGGAAATGATTATTGAGAAGATATTGAGAAAAAATGCCAAGAGATGCAGGTGGTAACTTGACTAGTTTACGTCAAAAAAAAAGAAAAATAGAGATCTGGCAATGAGGGTCAAGAGAGGATAGGCAACTTTCTCAAGCTGACAGTTAATGAACTAAGATTCAATGTAGCTAGGAGTGAAGACCAGGAGAGCTGTCTTTGAGGACCTGAGTTTAACATGCCCACTTATGTGAGTTATTTTCTTATCTACCACTTCCCTGAACTGCCCAAACTGTCAGTGAAATGATCAGTAATAAACTGTGTTGTCTCATACTGATGGTTTCTTTGGGCAAATTATAAAATGTTTCCAATGTTCTTTTGTCATCAAAGGTTAAAAATCCTATTATGTGAAGTTGATATTTATACAAATATGGTTTTTCTTTCTTGAATGAAATTTGGTGGAGAATAAAACTTTGAAGTGAAAACATAAATGTAAAATTAACTTTTTTATTGAATCAACAATTAGTACATACTCTGTGTCTACCAAGTGTTGGATCATTAATTCATTTTACAGATTATATCATTCATTTTTTTGTCCATATTTGATGGATATTTTCCTCATGAACACAATGACCTTCATAATATTGGTAGTAACTTTTTTGGGGGGTAATGCCTAATTTCAAGGTATTATATATGTACTTTACATTCATTTTATCATTTTACCTTTGGGTCTATGATGTTCATAGAATGTTGTGAGCATTGAATAGTATAATACATGTACAGATCTGAGGTCAGATATTGAATACCAATGTAACTATATAAAATAAGTATAAACATTAATCCCATTGTAAAAAGAGTTAGCTGAGACTTAAATACATTAATAGCATGCTCAAAACCAAACGAAACTAGGATAAAACCTGAGGCTGTTTGGGCACCAAGTGGCATACATATATACTACCTGATAGATGCTGTTCATACCAGTATTTTTCACAGCCTCCTATGAGATATCTATGCACTTTATTTTTCATTAGTTTGAATATATTCTAAAAGAAGAAAAGTACGTTTTAAAATATAGATTTCAAGTGTGCCTGGTGGCCCAGTCAGTTAAGCAACCAACTCTTGATTTTGGCTCAGGTCATAATCTTACGGTTCATGGAATTGGGTCCTATATCAGGCTCCTTGATAACAGCAGGGAACCTGCTTGGGATTCTCTCTCTCTCTCGCTCTCGCTCTTGCTATCTCTGTCACTCATGTTTTCTGTCTGTCTCAAAGTTAATTAAAAAACATTTAAAAATATATTTCTCATTCTCAGAATTCCTGTTGATGATAGGAATTATCCGTGTCTTCAGGCACTACAAGGTATTATATCTTTAGAGAAATACTATTATCGTGGAACTCATTAAATAATACCTTAATTCTACACTTAATAAATTAGAAGATATGTTCTCCAATATCAAAGCTTCTCAGTGAATATGTGAGGTGACAACCACAGAAGGGACATGTCAACCTCACCTAGTCCAGGAGGGCACAGTCTTTTGCCAAAACTCCTTCTCAGTACGTTTATGAATTCAGTGATGCTTCTTTGGAACTTACTCTTACTCATTGCCTTCTCCCTGTAGGGAGACCTAGAAATATGCTGGCCACATACAGACCATTACTTAATGGAAAGAGGTTTTCTTCTGGAATTAATGAGATGTTGGGCTCAGCAAAGAAAATTTATGTAGCAGTTCCACTCCCTTTTAAAGAGGAGGGAGAAATGAGTAGATTAAGGTGAAAAATGGATCCTTGAGACTAAAAGTTTGGAGAGAGAGAACACATAAAAACAAATTATTTTTTATAAGAAACTCCTGAATGGAAAATTGTCCTAACAAATGGGTATTCAGTCTCCACTTTATCATTGCCTAAGATCAACACACAGGACACAGGCTATTTAAAAACATGGGTTTCTTCAAAGTACCATCGTGTGTTGTCAAGTACTTTTTAATGCAAGATAAAAGGTGCAGCTGTGAGCAGCATGTTAATTTCAGTAGGAAAAAATCTTTGTCTTATCAAGGTCAAATAAAATTTAAAATACATTATAGCGTGATAATTTATTAATGACAGCACCAGCTATAATACATGTGGTATGAGCTGATGGCAAGGGATTGTTGGTGATGTTATTTGATTAAATAGTGAGGGTTCAATTTTTTTCTAGAAAAACGCAGAACAATATGGTTCTCATCAGCCACAGAGCATGATGTTCTGGGACAGTTTGTGTGATTTATGCAATTTATACTAGGCAGAGCTCTTACAGCATCAAGCCCCAAGCCACCGGAGTGTAAAACTAAATTATTATTTCAATGGGGATAAAAGAGCACATTTTAAAACATTCACTAATGCTATCGTCCAAATGCTTTTCATGGCTTGCCATATTCTACTTATTCCAATTCAGAATGCTGCTATTAAATTAACATTTAATTATTATGACAATGTGACTACTTGTACCAGACAACTAAACACTGTGAGCTAATTCATAATGTGTAAGGCATACAGGCCATTTTCTCAAAATAGACATTGTTATGCTATCATTGTCAAGAGTAGGAATTGCAAGTCACAAATAAGAATATTGCTCCTGACAGTATAATACAACCTTTATCATCATTTTTATTTGGAAAATAGCATAACTGAATTATTACACACTGTCATGATATGATAAGAAAAAAGAATAGGAGCAAACATTTTTAAATTGATGTTGGTGGCTAGATTTAGAGAAACAATCCACTGTAGGGCTATTCTCAACCGTGTATCTGTTCATCCCGGAAAATCCAGTAAAGAAAAATAATATATGGCTATACATATTTGGATAACAAATCACTGAGCAATACGTGATGATTCCTCAAGCATTTTTCCAGTGGCAATACCATGGCAATATCATGGGGTGAAATAATGTGTGTATAATAATCATTTCACAGTCAGGTGCTAATAACAAAATCAGTCTTCTGCTTATATGAAAATAATGTATGACAAAAGAAGCTAGTGAGAGTAACCAAAATTTGTACTCATATCCTATTGCTATAGTAACAAGTACCCATAAATTTTTTTTTTCTTAAAACCATGAAAATTTATTATTGTACAGTTCTGGAGGTCTGAAGTCCAAAATAGGCCATACAGGGCTAAAAATCAAGGTGTCTAAAGAGAAGTGTTCCTTTCCTACTTGGAGAGAATTTGTTCCTTGCCTTTCCTAGATTCTAGAGGCTATACACATGCCTTGGGTTGTAGCATTCTTTCAGCAATGGCATTACTCTGATTCTAATAATATATACTATGTGATATACAATTAATAAAAGATTGACCTTTCATAAGGTGACTGTTATAGAAATATTTTTTTCTACTTGCACTTCAATTCTGAATGTTAAGGAATATATAGTGTCACCTAAACAACAGATGGTAAATCAGAATGTACACAATTTTCTTCTCAGAGAAACAGTGCAATGTACAATTATGAGAGTATGGCCTACATTAATTGACTGTCTTAGCTGGTTTAGGAAAATAATTTCCAATATGAAAAATATCTATTAAGTGATAGTACCAATATCATGTGATCTAAGATACTTATCTATCATAACATTTTAAATTAATAATATTGACATTGAAATACAGTTGCGCCAATTTTTCCAAGGCTCTTTTGTAAATGGTTTAATGTATATTTTTATTCATTAACCTATCAGCTTCAAAAAGAAAAAAAAACAAATTGGATATACTGGCAGTGAACAGGAATCAAAATATAAGTTATTTCTGACATTCAGCATAATTGTTGCTATACTCAAATGTACTGGAATTAAATAATATGAAAAACAGACAAAAATGTTCATAAGCATTCACATATGAACTTTAGCTAAGCGACTGCTTTTCTGTTTGTATCCCAGAAACTTACCCACCCACCTTGCAATTTTAACCCAGGTATCATTTCCTCTCATACTTCTTCTATATCCTCTCTCCATTTCTTAAGAGATGAAATTGCTGCTACTACCTATATCCACTGATGCATCTTTATGCATTTATTTATATTAGATAAATACCTTGTTTTTTTAAAAGATACTATACACACATATGTATACACACATATTTTAGATCAGCATATCATGAGCTCCTTGAAAGTAGGAATTTTTACTTGCTCATTTTTGTTTCACTAGTACATCCTCTGAGGGTTGGGGCATACATAGTCTTGTTTGCTGAGAGATTGTTCAAATCAATAATAAGTATTGAAAGTAAAATTAGTCTTTCAATGACATTTTAAATTATCCCATATACTCTAGTGGTCTCAATGGTGGCCACCAAAAAGATATGTCCATGTCTAAATCCCTAGCACCTGTGAACTTGCAAACCTTTATTTGGAAAAGGAGTATTTGCAGATATAATTAAGGATCTTGAGATAAGATCATCCTCGATACTTAATAGGCCTTAAATATAATGACAAATGTTCCAATGAGAGACAAAGAGGAATGACACACCCAGAGAAAAAGGTGAGGTGAAGAGGAGGCACAGATTGGAGGGATGTGGCTATTAAGTCCGGGAACCCAAGAAATGATAACAGCCACCTTAAGCTGGAAAAGTAAAGGAACCTCCCCTGGAAGTTGCATGGTGAGTGTGACCTTGGTGACACTTTAGTTTTGGAATTCTGGCCTCAAGAAGTGTGGGAAAATAAATTTCTGTGATTGAGGACACTAAATTTGTGGTAATGTGTTATGGCAACTCTAGAAAACTCATCCAAGTAATACAGGAAAATGGATAAGAAATAGAAACTAACTTCCCTACCTTCAATAGCTCCATTTATTTCAGAGCAGCTATCCACTTCTTCCCAAACATAGACACATACACATCCTTCAGAAGAAACCTACCTTATCAATGGTTGAAAATGTATATATATAGTTTACGTTAAATAAGTAGAGACAATTTCAAAATTTGCAATTTTAAAATTCAAAATACTGAATTATTTAATTTAGAATGTACATGGAGGGGGCGGCGCTTGGGTGGCTCAGTTGGTTAAGCATTCGACTTTGGCTCAGGTCATGATCTCGGGGTTCGTGGGTTCGAGCCCTGCGTCAGGCTCTGTGCTGACAGCTCAGAGCCTGGAGCCTGCTTCTGATTCTGTGTCTCCCTCTCTCTCTGACCCTCCCCTGCTCGCTCTGTCTTTCTCTCTCTCTCAGAAATAAATAAAACATTAAAAAAAATCTAGAATGTACATGAGACTGTCACAGTAATAAGTACAGGTTACTTCATGTAGTTTATCACCATATCTATTTATGTGAATTTATTTTAGTTGATTGTTAGTATCAGTATTTTACAAATTGGTTAAAGTACACAGAAAATATTTTGGAAAAGTCTGGCTAAGTTGTGATTGATCAAGAATGACTGCTTAAGTGTAGAACTGGATCATTTCCATGCATTATGGATGCTGGCAGAATTCTGAATACACATTATTAAAGAGAGGTAGTTGCCACATTGGGCCCAATGTCCCAAAACAGAAGTCAGAAACTCATTAACCCAGATGGTAATCATTTGCACCAATCATTAAGGCATGGAGACAGCTAGGAGTCTGGCAATGGCAGCTCTGGTGTTTAAGAGCAGTAGTGGAAAACATCTGAAGACTACAAACTGTAGTACCTATGTCAGATGGTTCAGGCAAAGGGGACCTTCCAGGGCTTTTCTGTGTGTATTTTCAGCTTTGTTCTTTGAAGTGATGTCCATGCTTCTGGCTTTCCTTTTAATAATTTCTTTTTCTCATTAGATCTGCTACACTGGGTTTCCTTTTCTACTCATTCAAATTACAAATTAGAAGAGAATGAGAAGTTGAGGAATTGAGGAAAGCTAGGGGGGTGGGAGTAGTCTAAATTGGACAGAGTATATTACAAATAAGCGATGATTTGGCATTTTTATATGAATAAATTGGAAAATACAAACAAACATCTCCTTGCTCTCCCATATGCCCTATATCCAATTGGATTACTTGATCACATTATCATCCCTTTTCACTGTTGCAGTAGTCTCTCCATTGATTTCTTGGCATACAGTCTCATCTGAACTCTTTATGTGAAAAAAAAAAATCTTTCTAAATAACCACTTGTGTATGTTCTTCATATTACTGAATAAATTTCTCTAGTTCAAATGGATAAGTTAATGAAAAGATNAAAATTCAAAATACTGAATTATTTAATTTAGAATGTACATGGAGGGGGCGGCGCTTGGGTGGCTCAGTTGGTTAAGCATTCGACTTTGGCTCAGGTCATGATCTCGGGGTTCGTGGGTTCGAGCCCCGCGTCAGGCTCTGTGCTGACAGCTCAGAGCCTGGAGCCTGCTTCTGATTCTGTGTCTCCCTCTCTCTCTGACCCTCCCCTGCTCGCTCTGTCTTTCTCTCTCTCTCAGAAATAAATAAAACATTAAAAAAAATCTAGAATGTACATGAGACTGTCACAGTAATAAGTACAGGTTACTTCATGTAGTTTATCACCATATCTATTTATGTGAATTTATTTTAGTTGATTGTTAGTATCAGTATTTTACAAATTGGTTAAAGTACACAGAAAATATTTTGGAAAAGTCTGGCTAAGTTGTGATTGATCAAGAATGACTGCTTAAGTGTAGAACTGGATCATTTCCATGCATTATGGATGCTGGCAGAATTCTGAATACACATTATTAAAGAGAGGTAGTTGCCACATTGGGCCCAATGTCCCAAAACAGAAGTCAGAAACTCATTAACCCAGATGGTAATCATTTGCACCAATCATTAAGGCATGGAGACAGCTAGGAGTCTGGCAATGGCAGCTCTGGTGTTTAAGAGCAGTAGTGGAAAACATCTGAAGACTACAAACTGTAGTACCTATGTCAGATGGTTCAGGCAAAGGGGACCTTCCAGGGCTTTTCTGTGTGTATTTTCAGCTTTGTTCTTTGAAGTGATGTCCATGCTTCTGGCTTTCCTTTTAATAATTTCTTTTTCTCATTAGATCTGCTACACTGGGTTTCCTTTTCTACTCATTCAAATTACAAATTAGAAGAGAATGAGAAGTTGAGGAATTGAGGAAAGCTAGGGGGGTGGGAGTAGTCTAAATTGGACAGAGTATATTACAAATAAGCGATGATTTGGCATTTTTATATGAATAAATTGGAAAATACAAACAAACATCTCCTTGCTCTCCCATATGCCCTATATCCAATTGGATTACTTGATCACATTATCATCCCTTTTCACTGTTGCAGTAGTCTCTCCATTGATTTCTTGGCATACAGTCTCATCTGAACTCTTTATGTGAAAAAAAAAAATCTTTCTAAATAACCACTTGTGTATGTTCTTCATATTACTGAATAAATTTCTCTAGTTCAAATGGATAAGTTAATGAAAAGATGAATGCATATGTCATATTGCCATTGCAGTATATCTTATATGGTTCAATATGTTCTGGTAGCAAAACAAAGGAATAATATGGATAGACATACAAAAAATGAGATTTTGCTTTCTATCAATCACAAGGTTCATTAACGGATGTGACATACCATCTCAGTATATTAAATTGGATGAATATGTTTTACCTTAGTGTTCTATACAGTGGAAAATAAATTTTTTCTCCTAACCAAAATGTTCTTTGTTGTGTTTTAGTGTAAACCATTTATTCTTAAAAATTATATAATACTTAATTATCTTTGCATTTATAGCTATTTTATAGTAAAATGCACATACACCACATTAGTACTTTATCTACCAAAGGAATTATTATTTTTGTTTTAATGCATTAGAATGCCAAAGCAATAAAATGTACTCTTGACATTACTAATGCAAATCGTATGCCTTTAAAATGAATCTAAATGATAAATAGAATTACAGAATGCTTGAAAACATAACTATTCTTAGATGATAAAAAGCTTTTTTGTTTCAACCATAATGAGATTCCTGTTTTAGTGTAATATGTAAAGCAGGCATATACAGAAGCTTGGCAAGAACTTGCCAAAATAAAAACTTTAATTCCTGAACAGCATTTCAAAAACCTTTATATTGTAGCATTATCATACTTTGTTTATATTCACCTCTCTGTATCATGATTCTAATGTACCTGCTGAAAATCTTTCATGAAGTCCTTTTGGAAATTTCTTTTAATTAGTAAGGTTTATGAATAAACATCCTTTATCCTCCTACAAAAGCAGAGAGACCACCACCAATCAGGCAGGCCTTGTGTGCACATCTCAGGTACATAAAAATGCTTATAGCATTCATTAACTCTACCACTTACTTTGGGCATATCACATACAATATTATAACACTGATCAATAAATTCAAAAAGTCATATTTCCCAAAATATATATATAAGATAAACTTCAGAAAAATCAACACTTCATCTAAAACTCTTGATTTCCATGCAATAAAATCTATTGATGGTTACAGTAATTAAGCCTTTATTGCATCAGGATTATTAGTTCTGTTATATTTTTATTTTCTTATTTAACCTACAAATAATGCAATCCGTATCAACATCCCTACAGTTATATAAAACTGAGTCATTTTTAAGATATTCCTCTAGAGTAACAGAATGAGGGTAGTTAGGATTTGAACTCTAACCCCACAGTCCATCTGCCAAAACACATAGCCATGTGATTGAAACATGTAATCTTCATACTTCAGAATGATAAATTATCTGTATTTCAAGCTGCAAAGCTTCTTCATGGACAAGTGTATAATCTATGGACCAAGATCCACGTATCTAGCAACTGATTCTTTCTTACCCCAGGTCTGTGTTTGGGAGCCTTAATTTGCTACCTCAACCTGAAAATTTTAAATTTCTTATCTGAGAATGAAAAAAAGGCCATAACATGAAATACCCTGACTCTCTTAACTATATGGGGATATGACTATAATTTTGATCATACTTTAAATAAGAAAAAAAAACTCTTTCCTTGAACTTCAGTTATTCATTACTTTAAAAATTATGTGTTCAATAAATATTTGTTAAGTTTTGATTTAATGAATTAGTAACTCCAGTAGTCCTAATGTTTATTATTACTATACATGATCTATAAAGGCCAAATATTATTTGCGCCATACCTTTTAATAGTGAAGTTTTATTAATTGGTTCATATACTTAACAGATAACTTCTATGCTCATAGGACCCCAGGATTTGAGTTTACAAATATGTGACGTTGATCAGTTGAATTCAAAATTTTATGTGAAAATTGGAAGAACCTTTACATAATCATAGTAATTTCTTTAAAGAGAAACAGAGAGAGCATGAAAGAAGGAGGGACAGAGGGGGAGAGATAGAGAGAGACGGAGGGAGGGAGGAAGGGAGAGGGAGAGAGAGAGAATCCCAAGCAGGCTCTTCTGTCAGTGCAGAGCATGATGTGGGGCTTGAACCGACAAAGTGTGTGAGATCATGACCTGAGCCGAAGTTGGACGCTTAACCAACTGAGCCACCCAGGTGCCTCCCTTCCTTTGCAAAAGAACTAAAAATGGCTACTTTGCCAGATATTAGTTTCGAAAGGATTATTCTGTTTTTGTGTATTAGTAATCCCAAAGTTATTACAATGTAAATTAGGCAGACACTGCAATTTTACAGGGAGATAAAAAGGGGTCAGGAAAATCAAAAAGAAGGGGAAAAATGTGAAAGAAACTGTAGCCATTAGTTTGTCCCCCTTTTTTATATTCCCCTGTCAATATATTTTATATTAAAGAACAAATCTTTTTTAATATAACTAGATCATAGGGATAATAAGATATTTAATCTTTGGGAATTTAGTCAACAACTAGAGTCACTTATGTTTAAATGATGATGTATACTGATAAAATGTTTTGATAAATATTAAAAGCAGAAAGTTACCTAATGCATTTAGGATACCAGGTTTGCAGAAGCAATGATGCCATCACTAGACAGGAGGTATCTAGCACTTCCCTTCACATATATGACCTTCCATGAAGAATTTGTGGCAGAAACATTTCTAAGTTTCCTTTTGCTTATAAAGTTTATTATGCAATGGGACTTAAAACTGTGTGCATTTAGTTCAATAGAAAGAGCACATGGACTCTTGGGTAGCTCAGTTGGTTAAGCGTCCAACTTCAGCTCAGGTCATGATCTCACAGCTGTAGTTCAAGCCCTGCATCAGGCTCTGCTGACAGCTCAGAGCCTGAAGCCTGCTTCTGATTTTGTCTCCTTCTCTCTGTCCCTCCCCTGCTCATATTTTGTCTCGCTCTCTCCCCTTCCAAAATAAATAAACAGTAAAAGTAAAAAAAAAAAAAAAAAAAGAGCGAGCACAGAAGTTTATTTCAGGGTAACTCCGCCAGAGTACTAGCTCCTTCCATATCTACACATTTAATCCTTAACAAAAGATACAATTATATTAAACCTATGTCTCCAGAGAAGATGAGATCAGAAAAATGAGATTAAGGATATATAAAACAGGGTACTTAGTTCAGGAGTAAATAAAATGGGCTAGGAGAAAGTGTTTGGTTACTCTTCATTAATTTCTCCAACACAGTGTAGAGCTTCTTCTGTGTGCCAGTAACACTACTGAAAACTATTATAATAGCTGAGCTAGTTCCTCTTCTTCAGTTATTCTCTGACTGCCACAATGTATACTCTACTGGGCTACCATTATAAATATTTCCTAACTATTTTTAATCTAACACGTGTTTACTCGGCATTATGTTAAATTTTAAGTCATGAGATCATGAGTTTGATGTACTAGACCCAATTTATAATATTTGTGAAAACAAAAGTGCTATTATTGAAGTAAAACAAAAATTCCAAGCTAAAAAAAAAAAATCAGCTGATTGGAGTGATAAATTATTAACAGATATGATGTTGACCATATTATAGTTTTAAAAGTCTGTTCATTTTTCTAGAAAACTCACATTGAAATAAATGCAAAATTTGAATGCCACTATAGAAAAATTAAAAAGAAAAACATACATAATTGAAATAGTCCTGTACATAAAACTGAATGTAATTTTTCTTGGTAATGTTCCTTATTTCTGCTCTGATAACTATGGTAAATGTCTTAATTTTGTTGGTTAGTTATGATTTCAGATTAATAAATTATAACTATAGGAGTGCCTAGGTGGCTCAGTCATATAAACATCCAACTAACTGGTTTCAGCTCAGGTCATGATCTCCTGGTTTGTGAGTTCAAGCCCCGTATTGGGCAGTGCACAGACAGTGTGGAGCCTGCTTGGGATTCTATCTCTCCACATTTCTCTCTCTCTCTGCCCCTCCCCTGCTCACACTCTCTGTCTCTAAAAATATGAAAAATAAACTTTAAAAATAAAATAAATTACAACTGTAAATAATCAACACACAATCACCACAAGTCAAAATAAGTGATTTCCTAAACATGCTTCTGTCTTCTAATTTTTCTGATTTATGTTATTATGTGTCATTGGCCCTCCTATACATAGCCTCCTATACAGGTTGAAACAACAGTAACTGGTGCTGCATAATACATACCTAATACTTAAAGTGAAGTGATTTTTCATAACATATATGTTCTAAGAGGAAAAAAAAAACAAAGCATTTTGCATATGTACTTAAACTGAATAAAAATTATATTTGCAAGTGTGAAAATTAAAGAAAATCATAAAAAATGTTTGTGTTTAATTTTATTATCTTGAAGTCATTGACTTCTGATCACAAGTTTCACACAGCTGCCATGTGTCTGTAAAATTTCTGTTAAATCAGTTAGTTAAATGAATGCAGATGCCTGAGAGTGATGGCGAAGACATATATATCCCCAAATTATTCACTGAAAAAGTATCTTTGTTCTACTTTCACAATTATAGATGAACTTAAGATGTTATTTAAATCTTTGTTCATAACTGATAGGAACCCTGCAAAATATGTGAACTTTTGGTTTAACATTCACTTGAATAATTTTTAAAAAATAATGTTTATTTATTTTTGATAGAACACAAGGAGGGGAAGAGAAGAGAAAGAGGGAGACACAGAATCAGAAGCAGGCTCTAGGCTCTGAGCTGTCCGCACAGAGCCCGATGCAGGGCTTGAACTCAATGACCATGAAATCATGACCTGAGCTAAAGTTGGTTGCCCAACCAACTAAGCCACCCAGGTGCCCCAACTTGAATAATTTTTAATGACAATATTTTCAAATATTTCATTTCAAAATGATACTTGATATGCATTATTTATTATAATGTTACATTGTTGGCAACACCTGGGTGGCTCAGCTGGTTAAGCAGCTGACTTCAGCTCAGGTCATTATCTCATGGTTCATGGGTCCCTATGCTGACAGCTCAGAGCCTGGAGCCTGCTTTGGATTCTGCGTCTCACTCTCACTTTGCTCCTTCCCCACTCACATTCTGTCTCTATCTCTCTCTCAAGGATAAACATTAATTTTTTTAAAAGAATGGTATTCTTAAAAATTAATTAACAAAGAATAAAGAAAGTTATATAGTTCACATTTCCAAACAAGTTTAATTTTATTATTTGAGCTTATATAATAAGTAGTTCAATGCCGTTTACAGTAAAACTTTAGTTTGTGAGCATAATTCATTCTGAAAACATGCTGGTAATACAAAGCACTTGTATATCAAAGTGAACCATTGGTTCAGTTGTGATCATGTGACCTCTGACATCATATATCACTCATATTGCAAAACATCGCTTCTTTATCAAGTTAAAATTTATTAGAAATGTGTGCTCATCTTACAGAATACTCTCAGAACAAGTTACTCACAATCCGAAGGCTTACCATATTTCTCCTAAGTTCCTAAATTTTTATTACAATAAAAGTGATACATATAGGTCTCTGTGTACATATATGTGTACACATATACACACATATATTCCGATGCAAACATTGAGGCCACATATATGAAATGATATCCACATCAAAAATTTAATTTAAACTTTATAAGATGTTTTGCTTATGTATGACCAGTTTAAGAAGAGTTCAGACTAACTAGAAGCTTATAGCTTACAGGGGACTCCACTGCCTTGAATGTCAGTGCAAGGAAGCCCCAAGGAAAAAAAAAATAGTAATATTTCCCCAGTTTGGAATGACAGGATATGTCTGTAAGATGTGACTATGACTCAATATGGGGCCGAATATCAACCTTCAAAGCCATCCTTCCCCACAAGAAATGTATGTTTGCCAGAGTATTAACTATCTGTTTTATACTTGCTCCAAAAATCGTATGAAAAGGCTGGTTTCTCACAGAGCCACGTGTGCCACATAAAGAGGGGGGATTCTTCAGTAAGTCATTTTGGGAAGCGATAGGAGTCTCCCTGCTAGGAATGTCCCTGGCTGTGCCTCCCATTCTATTTCCCATAGACTAGAAGATCTCAAAAGTTGACAGCTCAAATTAAAAGAACCCTCAATGTTACACTTCATTCTTTATGTAGGCCTAATCATACTGACAAGAGTCCATGAAAACTATGTCAGAACTGATTTTATCTCCTAAATTTAGGGAACACATACACAGAAAAATATATATTAAAAAGAAGAGGAGGAAACTCAACTATTTACTTACTGGGAAAGAAAAGGTAGTAAACAAGAGACAGAAAAATTAAATAATCAATTATTCTATATTCCCAGAGAGACGCATTATGGAAACCATGTTTATAAAAGAAATGTAAAACTCAGTAACTGGAAAAAGTCTGAGATCAGCTTTTTGGAGTTTTAAACACAATCACTAAATTTCAGAAATACTGTCAAAGCCATGGAACAAATAATATAAATATCAAAAAATATGAAACACTCAATTAGGGGAAAAGGTCAAGAATATCACAGAATTAAGGATAAAATGCAATGCTCTATAAGCCTGAAAAGTATTAGAGACGTTTAGGATTAATCTAGGATGCAAAATAGATATATGCTACAGCAATCAGAGAAGTAAAGAAGATAGTGAAATAAAAATATCAACTGAAGATGTAAGGGCAGCTCTCTGAAATGAAATACAAACAAAACAAAACAAACACTACATAGAGAGTAACACAATGTTACTTAACATAATGTTAAGAATCATGAAAACTTTGTTTTTGCATTAGGATAAACGATATTTATATGTTTTTAAATGTTAAAATCTGATTATTTGTCTTTGAGTCATAATAGATTATTATAAACTGTTTTATAAAGAAAACATACATGCAATGTCATTGCCTTATCACTCAAAATATCAGAATTAGATATACAAATTAAAAAATATATAAATTTTAGCAATCAACTGAGTAGTGGCCTTCCTTGACATTTACTGACAGTTACTCTAATGAAAACAGACTCAAGTGCGGAATGTAAATTATGATACTCTGTCATACTGAAAAGATTTCAGAAACACATGGACAAAGAAGCATTAGAAAAAGTCTACAAAACTTCTAATATGGCTAACTGCCTTTAAAGCATGATCAACCTTTTTAATTTAATAAAAGTTACTTTTATTCTAACATCATTCTTTCCTTGCTGTTTCTAGGTATGTATTATAGCTTGTTTCTTTTTACAATGCTAGGTACCTAAAGTGAAATATATTTTCTAAATCAAGAAAAGAAATTCTAATTTTTCTTTGAGAAGTCTGATCAATTGCAGCAAACAATTGTGCTAAGAATTTGTGCTAACAATGTACACAAAAATAAGGCAAGAGTGATGCTACAAAATCAAAAAGAATGTTGCTTCTGTGTAGGTAAATTAAAGAAAATTTCAAGAATGTGGACATTTAATCTTGGGTTAAATGTAGCACCTTTTATTGCCAGCAATATACAATCTTGCAGCTCACAATGTCCCCTTATTCCTTTAGTGCCAAATGACTTCAGAAGTTTCATTTGTGTTTCTACACAACTATAAGGGTAATGTGAGTTGTGAAAACATTTACTACTAAAGAAGTATATAACAATTAACCCTTATACTTCAAAGTCAAAGAGAAATAAAACATAATATTTTTAACACTTGAATGAAAGGAATGTGTTTTTGCCATACATCCATTTCTAAATCACCATCCTATTCCCTTTACTGACAGAAAAAAAAAAGATAAAATGATTGAAAACAGGGTGATGTAAACCAGCCATCAGAACTTTCTCATTGATCATCTGAATTAGCAAGTTCCATGTGGAATTAAAGTTACATATATCTATATATATACACATACACATATACACACACGCAAGTGACTTTATGAATTGTTGACATATTGATACATTTGATCTTTTATATATATGAATATGTAAATTATATATCTATTAAGTATTAATATGTATAGCNGAAGATGAAGATCTTTCTCCATTTGTTCCATTAACATCTAAGATTTCTATAACATGGCTTCATAAGGGCCTAGGACGTACTGTAACACTTCATAGAGTTCCTAAGTCCACACACATAGAATAAACCCTGTTTCCTAGCCCTATCTCATATCTCTTCCCTGTTACTCTTACCATAGATAAAGATAGTCTCTTAGAGGTCTAAACCAAATTCTGTTAGCTTCTAATTTAGAAAAACCAGTTATCTGATTCTCAAGTTCACTGAATTGTGCATATACCTATGTCTGAAAATACATCAAGTGTTATATTGTTGTGTCATCCCTCCCCTTCCCCTTCATCCACCCTCACTCATCAGTGTTTATTCTCACCATTTGTGCCTTTATACTGCTCTCTGTCAGCCAATGCCCCACAGAAACTCATGTATACCAGGGCACTCTTAAATCCCAATCTATGTAAATATCCTATTCACTTCAAAACTTAAGAATCAAAATTTGCCTCAAGTGTCACTTCTATTCTATTACAATCTTTAAACTTCTAATCCCCANTGGCCATGCACCTGGGTGACTCAGGAGGTTAAGTGTCTTGACTGTTGGTCTCGGCTGAGGTCATGATCTCACAGGTGATCAGATAGAGACTTGGACTCTGCACTGATGACATGGAGCCTCTCTCTGCCCCATCCCTGCTCAGACTCACTTTCTCTCTCGAAATAAATAAGCTTTAAAAAAAATACATATATATATATACATATATATATGTATGTATATATATATATACATACACACAAGTGTATATGTGTGTGTGTTTTTGCTTTTCTTAGTCAGTGGTCAGGTCATTAATAACATTTTAAGTTTATGTTAAATGTTTTTGATATCCAAATAAATCATTTTATTAAAAAATGAGTTTTCAATTACGGTCATTCATGTATGTCCTAGACCTCATCCCTCTGCGTATGAAGATGAAGATCTTTCTCCATTTGTTCCATTAACATCTAAGATTTCTATAACATGGCTTCATAAGGGCCTAGGACGTACTGTAACACTTCATAGAGTTCCTAAGTCCACACACATAGAATAAACCCTGTTTCCTAGCCCTATCTCATATCTCTTCCCTGTTACTCTTACCATAGATAAAGATAGTCTCTTAGAGGTCTAAACCAAATTCTGTTAGCTTCTAATTTAGAAAAACCAGTTATCTGATTCTCAAGTTCACTGAATTGTGCATATACCTATGAAAATACATCAAGTGTTATATTGTTGTGTCATCCCTCCCCTTCCCCTTCATCCACCCTCACTCATCAGTGTTTATTCTCACCATTTGTGCCTTTATACTGCTCTCTGTCAGCCAATGCCCCACAGAAACTCATGTATACCAGGGCACTCTTAAATCCCAATCTATGTAAATATCCTATTCACTTCAAAACTTAAGAATCAAAATTTGCCTCAAGTGTCACTTCTATTCTATTACAATCTTTAAACTTCTAATCCCCACATTTTACTCAGTGTTACATATTAAAAACCATGAAGACCAAATATATCAACATATTGACAATTCAGAAATATTACTTCCTTCTCTGATTTTACGGAGTTGATCCTTAGCAGTTAGGGGTAAAGCATGACATATCTGGAAACAGTTTCTTAGAAATATTAGCATATCAGTTATAGATTATGAAACCTAACAAGATTATTACACTGGCAGATGCAAATAAACTTGCTATGGTCAGCTATACAGAGTAATAAATGGAAATTTATTAAGAGAAACTCCCCTTTAATTATATTACTAGTTTACCACATAGTCTACATAAAGATTTGTACTTGTCTCTCAAATGCCTATTTATTTGAAAATACCAGATACAAATAAATAGCATTTCCATCCAAGTTTATATTAATTCATTGTTAGATTAATGTGCTTAATTTTAAAATCTTCTAATTGTTTTTTTTCTGTACCCTACACTGCATTTTTTTTGGTGGGGGCAGTGGCCAGCATGATATTATAAGTGGAAGATGAAAAAATGAATGAGACAGATATTTTATCATACAATCATTTCTTTTATAAACTGTGTGAGGTTAAATTGACATGTCTTATTATCCATGATCATGCAGCAATGCAGCAAATAACATTTACTAAAGATTTATACAGCACTACAATTTTCTCCCTTACATTTTGTTTATAAAAATAGGCCTGTCCTATTATACAGGACCTTACAGATTTTTTAAATATTTAAGGTAGAACAAATTAATGTGATATTTCCATGAAGCAGTTCTAGCCACCTGAATGTCCTAAAATGAAACTGCCCATGAAAACAATAAAGTATGATGTCCTGCAGCAGTCAGAAGACACCAGTGCTCGCAGCACCCCATTTTCCATTATCTTGCATCATTATATCCATGAGGGTCTATCCCCTCAGAGTAAATATTTACCCTCAGAGTAAATATTGTTCAGGGTTCTTCAGGGTTGTGTGCACACAGAAGGTATCATGACAGTTTGGTCAGTTTATAATCTCTACTAGGCCAGGGTTCTCTGTATTTGTTTAACAAACCTTTTCCTCATATTTATTTACCTCAACACTAGGATCCTTACTCTTTATGGTGTCTTTCTAGCCATAATGTTTGGAGCCATTCACCCTACTTTGGTTAATCCAACTTTTAATTATATAATGTTTGGCTTGTTATTGATTGATACTAACCTATTTATTCTGACATTGCTCTAAATTTCCAGTTAGTAGCAGACAATGGAACATGCACAACTGATCAAAGAATTAAGGCATATTTGGATCCTGAATGCTTACATATGTCACTTTTAATTCTTATAGTGCATCTGAATAGGAAGGAAGCAGTGTATTTCTTCTGGTAGAGAGAAGATCATTTGTAAATATATGTATTCCAGAAGAAAACACTGCCTGTGTTTGAATATATGTTTGGGAAAAGGTTAAATAATATTGCATAATTTAAATGCAATATATAAGGGAGACTATGGGAGATGGTCCAGGTCAGGTAACCAGAGGCCATATTAGGATATAAAACATCCAGAATTTATTTCCCAGTGTGTGAGGACATGAATTTCATTCTGTTTAAGAAATTCTAAATTAGGATCACTGTACTTAAATCACTCTGAGTATAAATTAAGAATCTTAATATAATGATTTAGTTTACAGTGTAGCTTTGCATATAAAAATCAAACTGATATAGGGGCACCTGAGTGGCTCAGTCAGTTAAGGAATCAAACTGATATAAACAATAGCCTTTTAATATAGACAAGGTATGCAAATCTTTATATGTTATTGACCACCAATACGAATACTTGCCTACTGTTTTTAATGATATAGATTTTAAGAGTGCATCTTTTGTCTTCTCGTCCGGAATTGTGTTCATGATCAGTTCTGACTTTTTAATGACAATTTAGATAACATTTCTAAAGTATCCAAGATGTGACAAACACTGTCCCAGGAAACTGAAAATTATAAAATGTAGTCCTAAACCTACAAAATAGAATATTATTTCAAATATACACATAAGGAAATAGGGTACAGAAACATTAAGCAATGTGTCATACCTATCTCTAATAAAGGGTGGACTAGAACACTAACCCAAGATTTATGTCAACATGGCTCAAATTTTTAAGAGTTATTTCATATCGCCTCTCCCTTGATCATACTTACGTTCTCTTTTGTGTTTATTATTGATAAAAAAATTACCTGACTTAAGAAAAAATCTTAAGTCTCTTCTTATACTTTTGTAAATACACAATACAATAATTTATTATATTTTTGTTCATTAGATTCATAAAACTCAAACTATTTATAAGATTCTGAAACATACTGTATTATTTCTATAAAGATAAAGAACAACTAAGTTTCTAAGTAAGAAATATATTGGCCCTTTATTTCTGACTGCCTCAAATCACTTTCAGTTTATGCACAATACTTCTTGGAATGTTACCCTAGATTGACTCTCTGGTCTACTTCATTACCAATACGAAAATCCTATGAATCACAGCCCCTCATAAATGATATTTTCATAAAAAGTAACACACAACTGAATATTTCTCAATTCCCCAATTAAACCATATATTTCAGTATGAAAAGTATGTCTGTCTGCATCACTAATAGATGACATAACTGCTTGATACGTGAATCAGGCATTGTAAAGGTTTTAAAATAACAGAATGATATTTTGATATTTATCCTTAATAACAGTATTAACACACATAGTAACTCCTACACATTTCAAAATTATTCATAAGAATAAAATAGGTTCCATGTCTCTGTTTACCTGGGAAAATTAACCACCTCTAAAGACTGAACCTAGGGAAACATCACCTTTTAAAGAGTTAATGAAGAAGCTTGAGAGTGCCCAGGAAGTAGAAAACAAACAGCAACATGCTTTACTGGAAGTAGAAAAGCTGAGCATTTCTAGGACCAGGCTGACCTACAGCATCAACCACTGGTGAGAAGTCATGTAGGGCAATAGACCACAAATCCCAGTGGCTTTGTTTATTTGGAACACGAGTCATTTATTAGAACCATTAAAGTTACTCAGTGTCTGTGAAGAAATGTTAATGCTCAAAAATTTTTTAAATTGGCATGGCATATAAACACTTTGTGATATAAAATTGTTGGGATAAGAATTAGGATAATGGAATAAGCTTGAGCTTTTATGTCTGAAATAGATAAATAGATCTAGATTTAATTCCTATGTCCTCGATATATTTTGGAGGAAACACTCAACCTCTCAAACAACAGTTTGCTTATCTATTAAAAAGGTAAAATACTAACAGTGCAGAGTTGAACTATAACATAAAGTATCCAGTGCAAAACAATGCCTGGACAGTAAGAACTCAATCTCCCTCTGCTTACTGAAAATAGAATACCTAAATTGCATATCTTCCTATCTGACTTTAGAAATAGGCAGAAAAAATATAATAAAGGATTCTTGATTTCTCATCTACTGCTCTTTTTGTAACACAGCTTGTGATCTTTGTTGAGCTTTTAGTAAAGTATTTTAAGTTACTTTTCCAACAATATATGAGGGAGAAAAGAGTATCGATCTCAAAATTTTCTTGGAAGGATTAGGTTAATTCAGTCTGAGTGCTTAGTAGAGTTTGAAACAGTTAATACCATGCAATTAAACACTGTTGCTGATGATAGTAACAATAATGAATAAAATTTATAATAATATTTTTCTATGGCTGCCTGGTGGCTCAGTTGGTTAAGCATCCAATTCTTGGTTTTATCTCGGGTCATGATCTCACTGTTCATGGGTCCAAGGCGGCATGGGGCTTGTACTGGCATGTGCCGGCCCCACAGCCTGCTTGGGATTCTGTCTCCCTCTCTCTGCCCCTCGCCTGCTCTCTGTCTCTCTCTCAAAATAAATAAATAGGTAAACTTAAAAAAAAATATGTTACTATAATGTTGGCATGAGAATAGAGTATATTTTTATTTAAAAAATGTTTTTTTTTCCTTTTTCCATGTTTCCTTTTTCCATGTCAAGCAAAACCTCCTCATCAGTCTAGTGAATACTCTTAAATAAATGTTACGGAATGCAATAAGAAATTCTAACACTACCACAGTTTTCATTATAATGAAATATTAGTATTTACATTACTAAAGAGTCTTGCCTTAATTTCCCCCTTGACCTTTAGTGGGAGCTTTCAATAAACATACATAATTTTGTAGTCTCAATTTAATGAATTCTGACATTAACAATTAGCTACGTGGAGAAAGAATTAAATTATTTTAGGAACTGGATTTATAATATTCATCATATAATATATCCTCATTCAAAGGAATGAGTTTACAAGATGGAGACAGATGTTATTTCTAATCTGAGTCTGAAACAACAATTTATATTTGACCTGTTATTCTGACATTGAGCTTATATTGGATGACTGTTAATCATGTACAATATAACAGATAAGAAACAGTTTGGGTTTAGAATTTCCAGTCTAATTTTAGTAATGAAGATTAACAGAAAGAAATGCTTGAATTTTATATTCAATATTTTAATGTTTTTATTTTAAATTACTGTTTAATTTCCCTTTTTAATACATACACATATATATGTACTTAACTACTATTTTTATCTCTTTCCTTTATCAGATATCATTTCTTAAATTGTGTCAAAGACATTCTACTTCACGACACCAGTACTGTCATAAACGTGGTGTAAATGGTGTCCTTGGAGCCATATAATAGAAATAGGCTTCCATTTCCGATGGAGAAATTCCCTGCCCCTAAAGTGTTTCTTTCTCTTTTTAGATTTCCACTTCTATAGCTTTACCAGACTCCAAGTGAACTGCAAGAACAATATTTCAAATCATTAGAGCTTCCTTTCAAATTGATGTTGCTCTTCTTCCCTTCTGATCAGATCACTACTAGTTTATGTATCCAGTTAAAGCTGAACACCAAGTTTGGGAAATATACTGCATACTCCCTCCATGTCTTCACCCTTGCAAGGGAGCTATAATTTGTACAACAAGTTATACTATAAATCCTAACATCTAATCTCATTGAGTAGCTGAATGTATCAAATGAAAATTGATTGCAACTACTTTCCAAGGGAATTCAATCTCAATATTGAGAGGCATTTCTGGTAAGCCAGACAATTGCATTTCTTTTTAGTCTCTCAAATTCATGGAACATAAAGAAGTTTGTCTTATGCATGATTTTTAATCCTTTTATTTTTTTCTATTAAATTATCATGCATTAACTGAAATACACATACCAATTATTGAAAATACAGAGCATTGGATTTAAGTACTCATTAATGTTTGCTGTAAGATAATTGATATTTAATGTTGGTATATTTTTTCTCAATGTTCTTACAAAATTGATTCCTTTTTAATCCTAATATCAGTATTTCTCATTTCTTGAATTAAATGTTTCATTTTACTTTTAGCTTTTCAATGTAAATAATACGATAAATATTATTGCCTTACAAAATAAATACAGAATGAGTAATGTCATCTTGACAAAGAATACATAATAGGTATAAGGATATTCATTTTTTAAAAATTTTTAAATGCTTATTCATTTTTGAGACAGAGAGAGACAGAGCATGTATGGGGAAAGGGCAGAGACAGAGACACACACACAGAATCCGAAGCAGGCTCCAGGCTCTGAGCTGACAGCATAGAGCCCAATGCAGTGCTTGAACTCACAGACTGCGAGATCATGAGCTGAAGTCGGATGCTTNTGAAAATGTTTTCAATTAGTAATTAGAAACATTTTTGAATTATACTTCCTATATTAAGACAATTAAAAATTTGGTTCTCTGCTTCTGATACCTATCTATCTTTATTTATTGATAAATAAAGGGGTGACTGGTTGGCTCAGTCAGTTGAGCATCCAACTTCAGCTCAGGTCATGATCCTACGGTTCATGAGTTCAAGCCCTGCATCAGGCTCTGGGCTAATAACTCAGAGCCTGGAACCTGCTTCAGATTCTGCATCACCCTCTCTCCCTAACTCTCCCCTGCTCGTAACTATGTCTCTCTCAAAAATAAATTAACATTAAAAAAAATTTAAATGCACAAGTGTGTATATACCATTATTCATAATAGCCAAAAACTAAAATTTAATGTTTTTCAATACAAGAGATTGTATTTACACAATGGAATACTAGTTGGCAATAAGAAAGAAACTATCATTATAAGCAAAACTGTGAAAGATCTCCCAAATATAATGATAAGTAAAAGAAGTTAGGTATAAAGGACCATATACTTAAAAAAAAGAACATAAACTGTATTATATCATTTTAATAAAGTTCAAATATAAAACAAGATAACATATATATTAGAAGTCACAATAGAAGTTATCCTTGGGCAAAGTGACTGGAGAAAGATATATGAACAAATTCTGAGATACTGTTAATTCTCTTAACGTTCTTTTCCACTTCTAGTTTTTAAATAAAGTAAGCTTAAATTAATGTATAATATTCTTCATGCCTTAAATTAGAGGTGATGAAAGCTGTTTTAGCAATTTTGCAAAGATATAACTTGGTAAATTTTAGTAAACAATTTTAATCACAAATATGACAATTCACAGAATATAAAATGATATAGAATCATATTTTTCCTTAATAACACTATTTGTTTTTAATGTGTCTGGACTTTTAGAGAAATCACTCTAGACTTGGAGACCAGAATACCATCATAATTTATGCTCCAATTTTTCTACATCAATTTTAAACATTATTTTTGAGAAAAAAAGAGTATTAACAGTAAGAGAACATAAGGTCTTTGATTTTATCTATTTCTTATTAAAGCTGCATAAATAAAATAAAGTGTTTTTCTGTTTCAGTTTGAGGATCACTTTTTTTCCTATAAATTTTCAGATTTAATTCAGTTCCATATTTAAATGAGTACTCTCTCTAGGGACAATGCTACTTGCTTTGCTTTTTTACTCTAACTCATAAATTAAAAGCCCATCTTAAATATATTGGCAATTTCTCATCTGGTTGACAGAGATATGGCCATGAAGTTCTCTCTTGACAGATACCATTTTAAATGAACAGAGATTAGGATATTCACATAAGAGTGTGTGAAGTTTCTTTAGTGACATTCTTTGATACTTAAAATATGTTCATTTTTAAAAAATCAGTTTGCCGGTGGAACTGGTTCTCTATATAGGATTAATTACTGAAATACATTCTATGGCACTTTCTGAAACTCAATTTATTGACACATTTCCAGAATTGTTATAGGTCGACCTATAGCAGGTATGTTGTTCTTCACTAGAAAAAAATATTTAAAAAATAAGAATATATACAAAATAGTCACTTCATGTTATTTTTATAACAACCAAAAACTATCACTTTAAAAGTTTTTTTGAAGGTTGATAGAAACGTATAATAAAAACCACTGTTGAATTTATATAGGAAACTACAGACAATTTATTGACAAACCTTTAACACTTTTCCTCAGAGCAATAAAAATGAACATTTTGTGCTGTGTGGATAGAAAACTTAGTGTCCCAAGAACCGGTGAATTTTTCCCAGGAACAGAGAAATGGGATGTCTGAGAAGAATCCCATCAAGTAGTACTGTTATTATGTGAGAGAAAAATGACATCTCTGTTGGGAGATCTCAAGGTAGACTACGAATAGAGGAAGGGAAAAACTAAATTCAACCAGCACAAAATGAATAAAAAAATATTTATTAATAAGAAGTCATGGTCAGAAGAGTATACAATACAAATCCATGTCGGAGGACAGAAACATATATGTATGAGTCTGTAACTCCACATTCATACCACAGATATCTAGTTCTGTAGATTAATGTAAATAGCTTAAATAACTAACTTGTAGTAAGCTCAATGCTAGTTTGATGGGCTTAAAAATAGGCACTTCTTTTGTGGAATGCAAAAGGAAAATATGGGCATATTCATATAGCAAACAAATATTTATTGTTGCCCTGAGAGAGGCAGGCACTTCACTAGTTGATACAGATTTACTAAGATCTACTCCTATAAAAAAACTCCTTGCCTAGGTTGCTTCATGCTTTAACAGATGCATCGGAAACTAACCCTTCTCCCACCAACACCTTACTTCAATTAGGAGTCTTTAATACTCAGGGTATTATGATATTCCATGTCTTCTTAATATTGTACTTTCTCTTTGGTCAAGTTTTCACTGTCGATATTGAATTCTGGCAAGTAGTATTCAAACCTATCTATTCAATACTCGTATATAGAAAATTCAATCTTATTTTCAATATTTTCAGTTATTCTACCAACAGAATTTCTCATGAAATTACTATTCTTATCCATTGCTACATTAGTTTCAAACCAATATATTCTTTAAATCCATATGAAAAATATATTTACTGTTTATGATTAACTATCTGACAATTTACACTGGACATGCAAGTCCATAAAATCAAGTCCAATTCATTCTGGAGAATCCCAGAGTAACTTATCCATATGGATTTTCAGTGTTCTTCTCCTGGTAATTATATGAATTAACCACAATGAGAATTCCACTCACACATTAGTAACTTCAGATAAACTGGAAGATGAAAGATACCTTAAACTAGATTTCTATACAGAATACAAAAATGATTATGTCTCTCTGACTAATGTCCATACAAATTGTACACTGAATACCTGTAGTTCTGTATGAATCTTCAGAAATTCCAGTATGTCTTGAGACAAACATCTGGTTTTTAATAACCTTTGTACATGAATCATAGTATTGTTTTCTGTTGTGCAGCATAACCTTTTTAAAATGCTAGCTTTGCAATATTAAAACAAAAAAACCACTACTGCTTGACAACAATTGAACTTGAAATCCAATAAGAAAAGTACTTCTTTTCACTTATAAGCTAGATTTTTTTTTTCTGTATGTATTTATGCAATTCAATCATGTATAAATTAAATGAACAGATTTATAAAATTTCTGTTGACTTTCATCCTTTTGATTTAGATATTACTGGCAATTCTCTTTTGAGCTTTACTTATAATAGATACAATTTCACTGAAAAAAACAGATTATAATAAATGTGTTTTAACATCTATATTTATCTTTAAAACCCTATAAACTAAATGTATGATTCAAGTTATGTGAATTTATTTACATCATAATAACCACTGATGCAGGAAATGTCTGCTGCTTAATAATTGGTCTCTAGGTGAAAATATTTACTTTGCAGTGAAAATAATAGTATTTTTATTCACCAGCAAAATTCCTAAAAATCAAGTACTTCAACAGTTGTATGCCATTTAGACAATCATAAATGTTCTTAGGAGGATACCAAATGTTTAAAAAGCAGGAAACTATAAAAATATTTGATTTTTTAATTTAAATTTTTATTTAAATGACACTTGCATATGACTTATTTGGAAAGAGCCAAATAGAACACTGGGATGAAACAGCAGCTAGCTGAATGTAAGGAGGTAACAGAGTGGATTAAATATCCTGTAATTATTGTGCATATTTCAGTAAATAGAAGCTGAACTATAAGGATCTCACTTGGACTGATGAAGACTACGCCTATGGCGCCAAAAGAAAAAAAAAAAAAATCATGGTCCAGGAAGCTAGGGAGAAAAATGTGTTGGTTTCTGGATCTGAGAAAATAGGAATAGATATAAAACCAGGAACATCTGGATATCAGAGAATAAAACTNTAAGTAAGAATAATTCAACAAAATAATGGGTGTGAATTAGGAATGTCAAGGTCAAATGAACTGTATGGTCACCCATGTATACCTACACTGCAATTCTCGTTTGTAGGAAATCTGCATGCAAGAAGAAACCTATATGAGGCAGATAGACTCAAAAGGGGAAAGGTAGGGATTCCCAGATGAAATTTAGGAATTGGTGCCAAAAGAAGGGTGCATAAAAGAGCAGCAGTCGACCAAAGAGGGTATAACTTGCTTCAGTGATTAAAGGTTAAGAGGCAGGATTAAAATACAACCATTAAAAAACAAAACAAAACAAACAAAAACATGTACCATGGTGGAGATTGCTAGAAGTTACAACAGACATTGATTTGGAAAACAAATGTATTTAGAAAATACAGACACAGGAACACAGACTCATTACTGGTGCCTTCTATGTCTCAGATTTCTACTCACTGTGATAACCTTTGTCACTATCATCCAAAGTGACATGGGAGATGTACATTGAATAGAATGCCAATTCTGGAAACAGCAAATCTTTACTAAGCTCACTTTGTGACCTCAGGGATTGTTTTTGTACTTGAGCATTATCTTAATGCTTTCACAGGCTTTGTGTCTAAGTAACAAAACTGCCTTAACTTCTTATTAGGTTTTAATAACTTTTCCCTTAGTAAACTCTAGAGGTTCATAAACAAAGATGTCCCAAATCATAATCTTTGGGCAAATGTGCTCATTTTTATTTGGTAGCCATAAACTTTAGTGATCTACCCTACCACTTAATTATCAATTAGATGTTCTCTCCCTTGGCTTCTACCTTTGGGCAATCTACAACATAATATTAGGTTAAGTAGCCTAATCTACATAATCTACATCAATCAACTCAGAAGGAATTTTGGACCCCTGGAGCATTTCACAGGTATTAATCCTCTGACCTGGTATATCTCTTATTTACCATCTTCTTTCCACAGTATCTCACTTATCAACATGGGAAAAGAAGTAACCTCAGTCACCGCTGCCAGCCTCCAGGTTGCTGGGATTGCCTCTTGGGCAGCCATTTTCTTCCAAGGCTTTCTACTTCACTTTCCAGAGATTGGGATTTGCATGTAGAGAGCTATGGCAGTGTTTATTTGGGAGTGTATCCTTAAAATCCTGTCCGAAATACCTGTCCCTTTGCATGCTTATATATGGGGCACTTACTAAGCACCAAGCACACTGACTAGGTGGTCCTGCATTCTTTAAATTACTGGGTAATTCTGGCACAAGAGTGCAGGGATGACACCTTTGTCCCATGCCCTCTTTGGATTACATATTGGGCTACTAGTCTCCAGGGTGCAACATACAATATCTCTGACTGAGAAGCATGAAGATCACTGGTAATAGCATCAAAAGATGCAATGGCAAACAAGATGGCCAGGCCACTATACCACCTGAACAACATGGGCAAGGAGACCAGAAGGCAGTATCTTTCACTTGGAGGGGCCACACCAATACCTTCCTCTACAAGGGCTGCCTAAAACACACAGACAAAATAGAGTTCTGCCCAAAATAATAATAAACACTGCAAAGAAGTGACAGCTCCTGAAACAGGCCTGCAGCAAACAAAATTGATAGGAAGCACAGAGGAAAGTCCCTCCCAAATCAGTTCTTATACTGGCCTATCACTCCCACTGCACTGAGATGTGGCCTCAGTCTAGGCTAAAATCTAGCCCCTAAAGTAGAGCCACTTAGCACTGTTTGTTTTGAATGTGTCCATACGTAGGAAATTGTATAGTAACCACTTGTGGACACAAACAAAAAAAGTCCCAAGTCACTTTTGCAGTAGTTTGGAACCAATTAATAAGCAAAGAGCAGGTTCCCCACAAAGCTATGCAAGAGTCAACCATATGACTCACACTGCCAATTGTTTCATAAGATTTAAAAAATCCTGCTGGTGGTGAAACACAACATCTTGACACTTAGATAGATGAAAGGCAGAACTCTGTTATTTTCAGCTCTGAAGGTGAGAAGGTGTCCAAGCAGAGCCACAGAGAGTACAAGCAACCTGGAGTTGCAGGGGGCAGCGTATTTATGGCCAGTAAGGTGGACTTAGCTCGGTTTGCCTGGCTCCCTGAGGGTTGGCTGATGAGAATGATTTCAGGCTCCAGGGCACTTGGGCTGTTTCTACTGTCTGGTACCTGACCTTAAGAGACCCAGAGCCTGATAGGAGAAGTGGTGGGGGTGTAGTCTTAATTAGCGGCTCAAGAAGTAGAACATAATAGCTTCAAAACAGGGCCTCAAAACTGGGTCAAGATGGCATTTAAAAAAAACAAAAAAACAAAAACAAAAACCTTCTACTACAGGTTAAGCTTTGCTGTAATTCCTGAATAGATGTTAAAGAGAAGTTACGGATAAACATCTCAGATTTAGCATAATCTAAAAGTATGTGGGCATCAATTCTGAGATCATGAATTACCGATGACATTGCCCTGATGCACATTCTATGTTAAGGAAAGGAGAAGCACAGAAAGTAATGTTTTTATAAAGTTAAAGGTTGAACAAAAAGGCTTTTGTAAGACTAGTTGACTTTGTGGGTTGTATTCCTTTTGTCACAGTTAAAAATGTGTCCTTTTCAGCAAGACTACTTTGATTTCTATACTGAAAAGACATCTTTCCTCTGTTTTTGTCTCGTTGTACTGTATCCCTCTTCTTTGGCAATCAAGATTTTCACTGTTTTGTCTGTATCCTTAGTGTTTACAATAGTCTCTAACATGTTTGTTGAATAAAGGAGTGACTCTCTATTTGTCTTTTTTTTAATTTTTTAATGTTTATTTATTTATTCTGAGAGAGAGAGAATGAGCAAATGGGAGAGGAGCAGAGAGAAAGAGGGAAAGAGAGAATTCTAAGTAGGCTCCACACTGTCAGTGCATGCAGAGCTCAACGTGGGGCTCAGATTCAAGTACTGTGAGATCATGACCTGAGCTGAAATCAAGTTGGAAGCTCAACTCAACTCAGGTGCCTCTACTTGTCTTTTTTTTTTTTCAACAGACTATATGACCTTTTACTTTTAAAACACTTCAGTATATATGGTATAATATATATGCATATGTAAATTATCTTTAATTTGCCCACTAGGAGAGAGTAGATAACATTTGAAATACTCTAATCAGAAATCAACACTCCACAGAAAATTACATTTCCAATACAGTCACTGAAATTTACCACAGAGAATTCTGAATAGTATAAACATGTCAAAAAATATATATATATATATTTACATATATATTTTTTCTACACCCCTCCACCCCCAAATATATACACACAATGGTGAAATAAGTATTACTCAAGATACACAGGAGGTTAGAAAGACTGTGTAGCAACTAGGTCAGGCTAATATAATTTCAGTATAGCTCTGATATCTCCTGTTCTGTTGGTCCTCTGTTTGAAGGGGTAACTCTTTTGCCTGTCTACCAGCCAAGAAATATGGCTGGTCCTGCTGGCAGAATATCTTTGAATCTGCTTCCCAGTTAACCTCTCATGCAGCTTGCTAGCTCTATGCCTAAGGGCAGAGTGAGACTTACACTGATCTGTAGAAAAAATCTGTTTTGCTGTTTTTTAGTGTCTGGTTGTTAATAAATATTTGTGCCCTCAGCATAATTCTAAGGTTTACCTTCATTGTGGAAAGTGATGTGAAAGATATATACCTCCTAGGGGTTTGTCCCATATTAAATAAAAGGACAAAAAAAATCTTTTAATTCTTGAATAAGTACATTGCCTCAGAACACTGAAAATTCTTGCAGTGACTGTTCATGGTCATGTTTCCCTGAATTATAGTAAATCTAAATCCGAGAACATATCTTTATTCTGAAATTTGATGAGTTGGTTGAAGTATGTAACTGTGTCCCTACCTAAACTGTTTTGTTTTGTAAAAGATGTGGAGGGTTGGGTGGGGAGAACCTAAGGATTGCTTTTGAAAAAATCCCAGATACTCTTTGGTAGCAAAGTTAAAACAACATCAGGGAACTGAAAGCTGGCCTAATAAGGGGGAGGGGCGGGAATGCTCAGTTGCTCACATTTTGTTAGTTTGCATGAAAAGTGTAAGAAATTATAATTGAAAGTGAGTATGACCATGGTTAATCCCATATTCTTTTCATATATTGCAATTTTAAAACCCCCCCCAAAAAAATGATTAATATAACTATTTTCAAGTTTATGTGAGAAGATTCTCAAAGGATGATGATTCTTTAATAGCCTGAGGGTTAATCCACAGCCCATGGATCTGCCAATGTCAATTCTACCAGATGGACCTAGAACCTTAGAAAACTGACAAATTCTAAAGAGTAAAAAATCAAAATGGAAAATAAAACATAAAATTTGGGGCACTTGGGTACCTCAGTCAGTTGAGTGTCTAACTCGATTTTGACTCAGGCCATGATCCCAGGGTTTGGGATCAAGCCCTACATCAGACTCCACACTGAAGTATGGAGCCTGCTTGGGATTTTATCTCTTTCTCCCTCTGCCCCTCTCTCCAATTTATATGTTCCTTCTCTCTCTCCCTCTCTCTTCCTCTCTTCCTCTCTCTCCCTCTCTCTAAAAAAAAAAAAGAAAGAAAAAAAAAAGGAAAGAGAAGAAAAGAAGAGAAAAAAGTAAGCAAATAAGGGTTTTCCAGGCTAGAATTAAAGACAAAAATGACCTGGGCCCAAAAAAAAAAACAAAGGAAACATTTGCCTTCTGTTCTTAGAATATTTACTAAGGAGGTACAATTATTCATGTTTAAAAATAGGTAAAACATTAAATAGTTGTTTTCTAAAGCTGAAATAGACTAGGGGTGCCTGGGGGCCTTAGTCAGTTAAATGTCTGACTTTGACTCAGCTCAGGTCATGATCTCACGGTTCATGGGTTTGAGCCCTGTGACAGGCTCTGTGTTGACAGCTTTGCTTAGAGCCTGCTTCAGATTCTGTGTCTCCCTCTCTTTCTTCCCCTCCCCATTCACGCTCTATCTCTCTCTGCCTCTCAAAAATGAATATTTTAAAAAATTAAAATTGAAAAAGACTAAAATGAGCCACTGACCTCATTATAAAACAATAAATTTGCCTCCTCTCCATCCTCCTTGAGATGGGTCCTATAACCCAGGCAAAGTATTCACCTCCACCTATTACCTGAGAACAGGAATAAAAAAATTTATAAATGACAAAAACATTTTTAAGAAATGAGGTAAAATTAAATGGGGGATCTTGGAAGCACCGACGCCCCTGTGAACACAGGCAGCATGATGAAATATAACTCATATAGCTGTGAAAAGCATCTCTTACCAAGGACACATTTAGTACAGTACAGAATTGTACAGTAACTATAGTATAGAAAACACAGATACAATGTTGATAGATACCTTAAACTATTAGAAATATGGTGAGAAACATGGAAAACTTTGGGAAAAAAGTAATTCCAAAGAATAAAATTGATTATCAGTAAGATAAGGAAGAGACCATTGTTAGGCTAAATAAATTCAAAGGACAGCAAGTGTCCAAGACAGGTTGTTAGAACATAAATTTGAGAAATCTGAGGATAGCCCTAGATATCTAATTTCTTGTGTGGCAATCCCTGAAGCTGATGTGTAATCACAAGTAGGAATTCAGTTCTGACAGGTCAATCTAGAAGGGAGGTTAATAACAGCACCTCCCTTAGGTACACAACCCTAAGATTTACTGAAATCTCAATAATCTGCAAAAAGTATTAAATGGCACTAACACAAATGAATACATTTCCCTAGAAATCCAAAACTATTTAAAGGAGGTATAAGACTGAAATCAGAGTTTTTGATAATGCAATCATTCTGGCAATAAGAATGAAAAGTAAATTGGAAACAAAACTATGGTTATTTAGGTGATTGGAAATATGGCATCCTGATTACATCAATGGAATAGTTATTTGGGAAACAGGGAGAAAGAGCATTCTACAAAAGAAAGAACTACAAGTTAGAGGGCTATTGCTTCCAGTTTTAGCAGATTACCTTGTATCAGATCAACTGTACCAACAAGGACATCTTTAAAAAGTAAATAAGGTATACAAATTTTTAAAATAATAAATAATAAATGTAAACATCAATTTAAGAGCAATGAAGCAAGGGTATGATTCTATAAAAATGGGATGATGCATGGTTGCAAGATTGACCAAATATTTAAAAATCAGTCAATANAGCACTGGGTGTTATGTGGAAACCAGCTTGACAATAAACTATTTGTAAAAAAAAAAAAAAAGATGCTGTTAACATCGAAAAAAAATCATTCGATAAAATTCATCATATAAACAAATTAAAAATAAAATAATACAATCATACAATAAACATTGAAAAAGTATTTGATAAAATCTACTATTCATTAATAAAAATACTATTAGAAAAAAACCCTAGGAATAAAAGAAAGCTTCTACACCCTGATAAAAATTATCTATGAGGATCTTAGAGTTTGTATCATACTTAACAGTCCAAGACCAAATGCTTTCCCTCTAAGATCAAAAACAAGTCTAAGATGTCCATTGTTATCCACTGTTTTTCAACACTGTTTTAGTGGTCACAGCTACTGGTAGGTAATAAGACAAACAAACTACATACAGAATGAAAAAGAATAAGCGAAAGAATGTTTGCTTTTCTCAGATAACATGAAAGTCTGTGTAATTTATCCAGGTACTCCACAAAAACACTACTGGAACAAATAAGAAATTTAAAATAGTTGACAGACAAAAGCTCAATATACAAAGATGTATCATATGTCTGTATATTAACAAAAACAATTGAAACTTGAATTTGGAAAAGCATTCACAACAGCATGAAATATATGAAACACTTAGGAATAAACTTAAAGCACATATAAGACCTCACACGGAAAACTGAAGACAACAACAATTACTGAAAGCAACTGAAGAACACCTAAATGGAAAGCTCTACTGTATTCATGGATAAGACTAAATATTGGGAAGGCATTAATTTTCCTCAAAGTGACATACACAACTAATGTAATCCTAATTCAGCAGTTATTTTTTAAGAAATTGACTTCTTATTCATCAATTTATATGGAATTACAAGGGGCCTAAAATAGACAAAATAATTTTGAGGAAGAGGATAAAACTTAAGGACTTTTCATTAACTGACTTAAAGACTTACTATAGTGCTACTGTAATCAAGACACCAGGGTACTGTCATAAAGGGAGATGTGTTAATCAATGGACTCCAAAAATAGACCATACTCCATAGTTAAATGGTTTTCAATTAAAATTGCCAAGGTAATTCATTGGAACAGAAGGGTTTTTATTTTTACTTTACAGAAAATGGCAGTATATTTTAAAAAAAAGCCTTAAGCTTCTTTTATACTATTAACCTTGTTTTGTTGTCTTTTCTGGTGTCTCCCTGCCTATTACTAAGACTCCTTCAGTACCATAACTTCTAGAAGATAGACGATCCTTTCTACTCAAGGAGGTTCATATATGTTATCTACCTTGGATTGGCTGCCTCTGCCTATGGTAACTCCTATATATAAATATCCCAACTGACCAATGTTGACCCATAGGTTGGGGCATCTCTATGTCCCTAATCAGCAGGAAGAAGTTACAGAAGAAAGGACCTGCTACCCTCAGCAACCTTAAAAATTTAAGGGTCAAAATTGTTTAGGGGGGAATGATGTGGGAAACAAAGGCAGAAGGAAATGGCAGATAAAATTAATTTTCCTTACAACCTGCATCCCATTGACAAATACTTAAGGGTTTCTCCAGGAACTTCTTACTGCCTTAATGCTAATGGTTTGCTAGAGGGAAAACAACCTTATCTCAACAATAGCTAGGCCTCCAGTATCCTGTGAGTCTTATTTAGTATATGAAAATCTCATTAGAAACTTCCCCTGGACTTTACCTCCCCCAACTCCATAGTATATAACCAGTCTCTCTTCATGGTCCCAGGGAAGCTCTTCCTGCCCATGGGTCCTGTCCCAGTGCTTTAATAAAATCACCTTATGTGCACGTGCGTGCGCGCGCACACACACACGGTAGTATATTTCTTATCCTAGGCAAACAATCAAACAAAACTTTGCCTACATGACACCATATTCAAAATTAGGGAATTTAACTGAAACAGGAAGAGATAAAAGACTTGAAAATTGGACCACTAATCAAAAATATCCTAGCAAACAAAAGTCTAAGGTCAGATAGCTTTACAGAGGATTTCTACCAAACACTGAAAGAAGAGTTAGTACCTATTCTTTTTTTTTTTTTTAATGTTTTATTTATTTCTAGAAGAGAGAGAGAGAGACAGCGTGAGCAGGGGAGGGTCAGAGAGAGAGGGAGTCACAGACTGAAACAGGCTCCAGGCTCTGAGCTGGCAGTCAGCACAGAGCCCGACGGGGGGCTCGAACCCACGAACCGCGAGATCATGACCTAAGCGAAAGTCGGACGCTTAACCGACTAAGCCACCCAGGTGCCCTGAGTTAATACCTATTCTTAAACTATTCCAAAAAATAGAAACTCATTCTATAAGGCCAGCACTACTCTGATTCCAAAACCAAATTGTCTGCTAAAAAAGAGAATTAGAGGCCAAGATCCCTGATGTACACGGATGCAAAATTTCTTGACAAACTACTATCAGATTGAGTCCAACAGTATATTACAATAATTATTCAATATGATCAAGTGAGATTTATTCCTAGGTTCCAGGGTGGTTCAATATTTGTAAATCAATAGACATGATATACCACATTAATAAAAGAAAGGCGAAGAACCATATGGTCCTCACAATAGATACAGAAAAATCATTTGACAAAGTACAACATCCATTCATGATAAAAACCATAAATAAATTAGGCTTAGAGGGAACGTTCCTTAACATAATAAAGACCATATTTGAAAAATCCAGAGCTAATATCATCCTCGATGAAGGAAAACTGTGAACTTTTCCTTTATGGGCAGGAACAAGACAGGGATGCCCACATTCACCACTTTTATTTAACATAGCTCTCTCTGGAAGTCCAGCCTCAACAATCAGAAAACAAAAATAATTAAAAGTCACCCAAATAACAAGCACCATTATTTCTAGATGAAATGATATTCTATATAAAAAAACAAAAGACTCCCCCCAAAAATTGCTAGAAATGATACAGGAATTCAGCAAAGTTACAGGACACAAAATCAACATAAAGAAATCTGTTGCTTTTCTATCCACTAAAAATAAAATAGCAGAAAAAGAATTAAGAAATCTATCCCATCTAGAATATCACCAAAAAACATAAAACACCTTGGAATACACATAACCAAAGAAGTAAAAAAAAAAAAAATCTATACTCTGAAAACTATAGAACACTTATGAAAAAATTGAAGATGGCATAAAGAAGTGGAAAAACATTCCACGCTCATTGGTTGGAACAACAAATACTGCTAAAAATTCTACACAAAACAATCTACAAATTTAATTCAATCCCTATCAAAATACCACCAGGAGTTTTCACAGAGCTGGAACAAACAATCTGAAAATTTATAGGGAACCACAAAAGACCCCGAATAGCCAAAGCAATATTAACAAAAGAAAAACAAAGCTGGAGGCATCACAATTCCAGACTTCAAGCTATATCACAAAGCTATAGTGACCAAGATAGTATGGTACTGGCACAAAAACACATAGATCAAGGAACAGAATAGAAACCCCAGAAGTGAACCCACAACTACAGGGTCAAGTAATCTTCAACAAAACAGTTTTTGAAGGAAAACAGTGGGAAAAAGAGTCTCCCCAACAAATGGTGTTGGGAACCCTGGACAGTGACAGGCAGAAGAATGAACCTGGGCCACTTTCTTATACCATACACAAAAATAAATTCAAAATAGATGAAAGACCTACATATGAGAGAGGAAACCCATCACAATCATAGAAGAGAACACAGATAGCAACCTCTTTGACACAAACTGTAGCAACTTTTACTAGACATGTCTCCAGAGACAAGGGAAACAAAAGCACACATGAACTACTGGAACTTCATCAAGATAAAAATCTTTTGCCCAGTGAATGAAACAATCAACAAAATAAACAGACAACCTTTGGAATGGGAGAGGATGTTTGCAAATGATATATCTGATAAAGAGTTTGTATCCAAAATATACAAAGAACTTACAAAATTCAATACACACACACAAAAACAAGTAATACAGTTAAGAAATGGGCAGAAAATATAAACAGACATATTTTTAAAGAAGACATCTACATGGCTTATAGACACATTAAAAGATGCCAAACATCACTCATTATCAGATAAATAAAAATCAAAAATAAAGAGAGATATCACCTCACTCCAGTCAGAGTGGCTAAAATGTACAACATAGGAAACGATAGATTTTAGAGAGGATGCAGAGGAAGGAGAACCCTCTTGCACTGTTGGTGAGAATGCAAACTGCTGGTGGGAAGCCACTCTGGAAAATAGTATGGAGGCTCCTCAGAAAGTTAAAAGTAGAAGTTCCCTAGGTCCAGCAATTGCACTACTATTTACACAAAGGATACAAAGACACAGATTTGAAGGTATAAATGCACCTCAATGTTTATGGCAGCATTATCAATAGACAAATTATGAAAAGAGCCCATATGTCCATCGTCTGATGAATGGATGAAAAAGGTGGTGTGTGTGTATGTGTGTGTGTGTGTTAGAATATTACTCAGTCATAAAATACAGTGAAATCTTGCCATTTGCAATGACATGGATGAAGCTAGAGAGTATCAGTGCTAAGTAAAATAAGTCAGTCAGAGAAAGACAAATACCATATAATTTCACTCATGTGTGGAATTTAAGTAACAAAACAGATGAACATGGAGGGGGAGAAGGCGAGGGAAACCAGAGTAACAAACTCTTAAGTATAGAGAATGAGCTGAGGGTTACTAGAGGGGAAGTGGGCAGTGGAATGGGTTAAATGGGGGGCAGGTATTAAGGGGGGCACTTATTGTGATGCACCACTAAATTCTATACCTGAAACAAATATTACACTGTATGTTGACTGAAATTTAAATAAAATCAGTATTATTCCAAAATTTGAAATCACTGGGATCCCACATATATTTAGTTCTGCTGATATCTACTCATAGTGGCTTATTTGTAAAGAATTTTTAAGTATAGGTATTTGTTTTGAGAGAGAGAGAGAGAGAGCGAGCAAGCGAGCGAGCAACCACATATGTGGAGGAGGAGCTGAGAGAGAGAGGGAGAAAGGAAAAAGAGAGAATCACAAGCAGGCTCCACACTGTCAACATGGAGCCCAACATGAGTCACGAAGCTCAAGATCATGACCTGAGTTGAAATCAGGAGTCAACACTGAACCAACTAATCCTCCCAGGTGCTTACATAGTGGCTTATTTAATTTGTTTTGATAATTTTAACTGTAATTTTTTGTCTGATTTAATTTTAATCTGTGGAGATTATGAAGCACCAATAAAAGAAGGTGTTTCCATCTAAGAGGACTATGTGTTTTCTCCTGCTGGGTGTCTGGGCACATTTTAGATCTTTTTTCAGGGAAGTCAAGACTATCTGTTAGATTTTGCTCAATGAAACGCCTTGGATCCAAGGCATACTTTTTCAATTTCAGTACTAAAACGATAAAAATCAGAAATATCTTATGAGGATACCCCCATACCAACAGAAGACAGAAGGACAACTGAAACTCAACAAAGCAAAGTTTGGAAAAAGTTTGATGGATGATCTTAAACATATATTTGACCTATTTTATTCCACGATTCTATTACTACACAAATTTTCCAAGCAAATTCTAAGAATTGTAATTTTCTCTTCTAGTATACATAGAAAGCAAAGAGTTGAGATATGTTTAACCAGTTTACAAAGCATGCTTTAGAAGGAATGAATTTTTAAAAGTTTTATTAGTTTTTTTTAATTAAATTACTCTAATTTTTTAAATTAAATTACTCTAATTAAAATTTAGTGTGTGTATTTGAATAGTGAATATGATTTTTTTTTCTGAGCACATTCAGTATTTAACACTCTATGCTATTCATTCATGTGAAGTGACATGGCTAATTTTGGTTGAACTCTTCACTCATGAAACAGTCTGTTATGACAAATTTGACATTATATTGTTCACATTTCATTGACTTTTGTACACAAAGGAAGCAATATTCATTACAAACAAAAATATTCAAATAATATTCTTCACATATGGCAGCAAATAAAAATATCTGGGTATGCTTTGGGTGTGTGAGTATTAGCATTTACTGCTATTTTTATGCTATTATAAGAGAACATTCAGCAAGCTGAATAATGTCAAAGTATAGGAAATGCTTAAAAATCAGAAGTCTATATCCAAAAAAGTATATAATAATAGCCTTAATGGAACATTTAGGACAAAATTCTAAAAGGTGTCATTGTAAGATTTATATAAAACTACTTTAAAATTAATATCAAACAGCTCAGTTAAATGGAGGATTCCAAATAGTTTATTTTAATATAAAAAATACGATTTCTGAAACTTCCCACACATATCTGATAAGAAATTCAATTTATGCATGATTCAGTTGAAAGGGTGCCTTTACATGAACTTTGTAGTAAACCTGCAATTTGGATTTGATTATACCACGATGCTTTAAAACAGGATACTTAATATGGATTCATGAGAAGGACTCACGTTTCAATTCTAGAAATATCACTTATTATATACATTAATTAGTCAACTTATTTGCCAACTATAATGTTTACTGTATTAATCTCCTGGGATGATAAATATGATACTTTCTCATTTGGGTTATTGAGGGCTGTTTGTAAATAACACTGTCAATTAAGAGTAAGAATTATTATATATTAATGACTATCATGCCTATTGTTACATTTTATATGTTAATGTTATTTTTGTGTAATCCCCATTGCTCTTGTATTTTTAACTCCAAAATTATTCATTTTTAGATAGTTTCTTATATGTGCAAACTCTTATTTCTAATTCAAAATTGTTAAGTAAATGCATATAAACCAGAATTCAGAGCAAAGGAAAGTTAAATTTCCCTAGAAATAGAGGATATGTTGTTTGCCACAATTAGGTTACTTAGTTCTTCAGTTTTTAGATTTTCTCAATTTTAAGCATTCTGTATTTATGTCACTATTAAAGGAGTGTTCTCAAGGATAAAAATCTCACAGGGTGTATATTCAGAGAATGTATGCAAAAATTTATGTGACACCTTAAAGGGAGTCTGTAAGCATAACACTAAATCTATTTTATTCTTGCTCTTGTTACAGTGATACATACAATAATTCACAATATTTCTCCATGTACTCAATTATATTTTGAATTTTATATATTTGCCAGCTTTATTCTTATTTTTTATAAGAAGTACATGAACATTAGAAGTGGGTTAGATAAAATCACTGGAAAACTTAAGGTAAAACCATTCTAATTTTTTTCTTTCACGTAAGTAACAAGATTTGGAGCTTAATCTTGGTCCTCAACTATATTTTTTGCCTTTGTTTTTGCTGTTGAAATGCAATATTATACCTTGACATTATATATAACATTACACTTAACATTATAAATAAGTAAGTATACTTATTCTTGCCTCTTTCTTTAGTGGCCATAATTGGAAATGGTAAACTCAATCAGAACCAAATGTTGTTATTATTTTAAAGTTTATTGTTAGAGAGACAGAGACAGAGGGAGACACACAAACAGAGAAAAAGAGAGAGAGAGAGAGAGAGAGATACCATGAGTGGAAGAGGAGCAGAAAGAGTGGGATACAGAGAATTCAAGCAGGCTCCACGCTGTCAGTGTGGAGCTTGATGCAGGGCTGAAACCCACAAACCATGAGATCATGACCTGAGCTTAAATAAAGAGTTGGATACTTAACTGACTGAGCCGCCAAGGTACCCCTCAAATGTTATTAGACCTACTAAGTAATATGATGCCAACATGAGTTTAACATAAATGAAATTCATTTTCAAATCTTTACATAAATGTTTGTGTTTATGTATGCTGTAATAGTACACGTACATATATATAAATCAACTGGATCTAACAGACATCTAGAGAACACTCCACTCTACAAGAGAACACACATTCTTCTTGTGTGTACATGGAACTTTTCCCATGATAGATCATATGCTAACCTATAAAAATAATCCCAATATATTTAAAACAACAGACATCATAAGAGTGTCCTGCAATCAAAATGGAATAAAATTAGCTGTATTTTCTGTAGCAGTCAAAAAGTGAAAACAACACAAACATCCTTTAGTTGAGGAATGGATAAACACAATGTGGAAAGTCCATACAATGCAATATAGTTCAGTATTAAATGGAAATGATGTATTGGTGCAAGTTACAATATAAATAAACTTTGAAAACATTAGGCTAAAGGAAACAACCCAGATACAAAACACTTCATATTATATGATTATATTCTTATGACACGTCAGANACGGGGGGGGGGGGGGGGGGGGGGGAGGAAATGGGGAGTGACTTCTAATGGATACGGAAAATTTGTGTCTGTCTTTTGGGGCTTTTTTTGACTAATACAAATGTTCTGGAAGTATATTATGATGACATAGGCAAAACTTTGCTAATATACTAAAACCACTGAATTATAAAGTAAAAAAGGATGAATTTTTAGGAATGTGAATTACCAAGGATGAAGAAGAGGAAAAAAAAGAGGAGGAGGAAAGAGCTTAGAGAGCTTGTTAAATATACGGATGTCCAAGTCCAATTCCAACCCTTCTTAATTAGAATTCTTAAAGGTGGCTCCTGGACATCTGTGAGCTGTAAAGAAGCATAACGATAACAATAGAAATACAAAATATTTTTCTTTCATAGATAATACAAAAGCTAAAAATAAACACTCTTTGCCTCTGTTAGTATTAAAATCATATTTTTGGTCCTCCTTTTGATACCTCAGTTTTCCAAGTGGTATTTTTCTCAGTTACAGTCACAACTTCTTTACACCTAGGATGGGCTTACACGTGATAGTTGTTTGTAAAATCTTGAGGCATTTCACTGCTAAGGCAATACAATTTGCAACTTCCTTTTTAAATTTATTTTTAAGTTTATTTATTTTGAGAGATAGAGAGAGCAGAAAATGGGCAGAGGAAGAGGGAGAGAGAATCCCAGGCAGCCTCCATGTTATCAGCATGGAGTCCGATGTGAGGCTTGAACTTATGAACCATAAGATCATGACCTGAACCAAAACCAAGAGCTGGATGCTTAACTAACTGAGCTACCCAGGTGCCCCACAATTTTTAATGAACTCAGTCTTTAAAGTGTCTAGGATGGCCTTGACCTTGCCATCTTTTCATTCACGCATTTTCAACCCTGTGACTGCTTTTCTTTTACTTAGAAACTCAGTTGTTGTTGTTTTTCACATACTTGACAGTCTTCTAGAAGTAGTCTCTTCATCTCCATTCTTTATTTTTATTGTTTTACTTTATTTTTAATTTATTTAAAAAAAATCTTTATTTGTTTTTGACAAAGAGAAAGAGAGAGAGAGAACAGGGGAGGAAGAGAGAGAGGTGGAGACACAGAATCCAAAACAGGCTCCAGGCTCTGAGCAGTCAGCATAGAGCCTAATGCAGGGCTTGAAACCACAAACCGTGAAATCATGACCTAAGCTGAAATCATACACTTAACCTATTGAGCCACCCAGGTGCTTCTCTTTATTTATTTTTAAAGATCTTCTTTATTTTGCCTTGAAAATATCTAGATAAGTCATGATCCATTTGAAATAAGTATTAATCTTTATAGAGTAAGTAAAGCCATTTTAGATTTTCAGTTTCCATTTTCCTATTTTACTCATAATTATGTGTGTGTGTGTGTGTGTGTGTGTGTGTGTGTGTGTATGTGTGTGAGAGATACCTATTCAATATATTTCCCAAGCATTTGGGTTGAGCATCTCATAGGGACCTTTTCTGTTCAAATCAAATCAACTGCCTTTTATAGTAAACAACTTTCTGTCCCAAAATACCACTACATACCCTCTGCCACCCCACAACCAAATCAAGGGATTAGGAATAAAGAGGATAGTAATTAGCTTCATAATCAGAAGATATCTCCAAGTGTGCCTTGATAATTTGTGTTAGTTGCATTAATTTTCTGTCCTCTCAAATCCCCAAGTTGCCTGACTAGCATATTAATTACTTCCTAAGGTTTCTTGTGCAACATAATCACCTAGGAAGCATTAACAAATATTTATATCTAATGTCCCGTGGACAACACTATCAAAATCCTAATTGAAATTTCTAGAACACTTTACCAAATATTAGGAAATGAACATTCTTTTCAAGTGCACAGAGAACATCCACCTAGATATATTAGCCCCGTGGACTGGAGTCATTTACCCACTTGATTCTTTAGCTCTGCATGGGATCTGAAGCAAGCAATGTCTCAGAAAGCTATCTTTCTGCCTAACCAGAATACATACTCTCAATTGTTATAAAGTGTGTTGTCATCCTAAGAGATTGGGTACTTTTAATTATATATCTCTTATATATGACATATAATTATATATACCTAGAAGTATAAACAGAATGCTATTGATACATAAAGGAATGATTAATTCTAAATGAGGGAGCAATGGAAAGCAGAATATTAGTAGTTTTCAAGATGACAGTTTTCATAGACAGAAAAAGGAGGAAAAAAACAATTTGATAAATGGAAATAAATAACTGATATATGAGAACGTGCACATTCAAAGTGTATTCAAAGAATTATAGAAGGTAAGACAAGACAATGTTGGGCTAGCTTGTTTAAACTACTGAAAGCCAGACCAAGCTAAATGTTTAGTTCACCCTTTTAAAGCAAGAATGTCACATGTTTAAACATAATCTCAAACTTCCAGAATGTGTGTTGATAGAATGAAATCGATTATCTAAAGAGAGTTTAGATAATCATTGGCAAGTAAATTCTTATGAGGCTCTTAACTAAGAACAGAAAAAGGAGATATGGATATGAATAAATTAGTAAGAGCTTTCGATCTTAAAACTAAACATGTAGAACCTTCTTTGCTAATATGTCATCTGAGTCTAGTCTAATAAGATTGGATATCAGGTGTTACATCAATGATAACAAAATACTGAATTGTGATTAAACTAGATAAGACACAAGTCAAAATACTTAACATACTTATTAATTTACTCCTTACAAAAATACAGTATGATGGATATTATACGCCTCATATTACAGATGAAGAATAGTAAGCTCGGAAAGCTAAGTAAATTGCCCTTAAATTAATTCATAGTAAATGAGTGATAGAGTAAGGTGTTTACTTTTGACAAATTATTAATTGTTACCATGTATTAATAAGTAACAATAAGCAGTTAAGAGTAAAATAAAGAGAATTAAAGATCATCAGTTATTTCAATATTCAAGAAGATAACAAATACATGTCCAAATAAAGGTATCATTTCATATTTACACATTTTATGAGATATTGGTGAAACAGAGTAAAAAAATATAAAAGCCATTTGAAAAAAGCCAACTAAAATTTATCCAAGGGCCATATCCACCCTCAGATTGCAAATTCCCAAAAATCATTACTGATTTTGCAATAATGTAGCGTAAATGAATAGATAAGAAATTTGAGACAAGAAATTTTGATCAAATGAAAGATTTCATATTTTCATATATAACAGGCATCCAGGAAACAGTGATTGCGAAGAACATGACTTTTAATCAGAATAAGTGGTATATTCAGGCTCCCCACTAAGCCAAATGAACAGTTGAGTCTGCATGACATAACATTTCTTCCCTGCTCTTCTCTTAAGCCTTCAGATTTCTATATCTATCATTACATATCAAACAGAGTGATAATCTGAAATCCCTTTCAATTTAAACTATTTTGTCTTTGACTTCTTTTTTCTTTCTTCAGTAGTTTTCAAATTTGCTGTGAAACAAAATCACTCAGGGAGCTTTTTGAGATTTGATTCCCCTGAACTATAATATCAACTGACTTAACTGAAATTTGTAGGACACTTCGCCAAGTATCAGCACAATTAGCATTATGTTTGAGTGTATATAGAACATTCACTTAGACTATATTCCTTTGTAAACGGATTTCAATATTTTTTTAAATTTAAGAAATAAACTATATTCTTTGATCTCAGCAAAATTAAACTAAAATTAAACAACAGCAATATATCTAGGAAACACTTTATATTTGGAAATTAAGCAATGCACCTCTAAAAGAGAAATTAAAAGATTTTAATTAAAACAAAAAATTAATATCTCATAAAACATAATACATAAAGCAGTGGGGATAAGAAGGTAACATTACAGCTTTGGATGTTTACATTTAAAACAATCAAAGATAATAGTATATATCCTACAGACATTTAAAGATGTTTTGAGAATTCTATAAAACACTTCATAGCAACTTAGACAACTTGATGAAATGGACAAATTGAAAGTCATAACTACAAAGCTCACAAAAAAATAAATAAATTGATAATATATATAATCTTATACCCATGTAATATTCAATGTAGAGCTAAACAAATTGAAAGATATTTTCAAACACATTCCGAGTATTCTGTGGCTCTCAGAACAAGTAGACACCAGCAACCACATATGGAATACTTCATTTCCAGTACAAATAGTGGAAATTTGGCCTACAAGGCCTGTGGTAAAAGTGACACTCAATTTCCAGACTCTTCTATACCAAAACAAAGCACTGGAAGAGCCATCACTTCTTGAGACAAATATATATGTATAAAGGAAAATTGGTAGTGTGGCTATGAAACCCAGGTCAACATAAATCATCAGTAATAACTGGGAATTGATTTAAATACTGTGCATTTATATTTAAGTGTTTTTTAAAGTTTACTTATTTGAGAGAGGGAGAGAAAGAGAGAGAAAGAGAGGAGAGAGAGAGAATCCTGATCAGGCTCCATGCAGTCAGCATGAAGCCTGATGAGGGGCTCGATTTCACAAATCATAAGGTCATGAACTCAGCCAACATCAAGAGTTGGATGCTTAACCAACTGAGCCACCCAGGCACCCCAAGTTATGTCTTAGACTTAAGACAGTATGGAAAATTTTGGGGACTATAATTTTATGTGTTATTGCATGAAAAAAGTGGTTGATAATCTCCACTTTCACTATGGAGTAGAAAAGACCACCTTTTTTGAGAAATTATAAAGATAATAGGATGAAAAACAAGTAAGATTTAGAAATGATAACAAAATAGATGTATAAAATTATGGGATCAATTAAATAAGCTACTTCAAATGAAGATACATTTGAAAGGAAGTACATCAGGGGCACCTGGGTGGCTCAGTCAGTTAAGCGTCTGACTTCGGCTCAGGTCATGACCTCGTGGTTCGTAGGTTCGAGCCCCACATCGGGCTCTGTGCTGACAGCCAGCTCATTTCCTGGAAGCTATTTCAGTTTCTGTGTCTCCCTCTCTCTGTGACCCTCCTCTGCTCATGCTCGCTCGTTCTCTCTCTCAGAAATAAATAAAAACATTAAAAAAAGATAATACATCAAAAGGAAGCACATCATAATGTTTACGAAAGACATACTACTTAATATCTTTTAAAATGTACTTTTTAGTGATTATGAAATTTTCTAGAAATAACTTGGCCTTCACAGGTGGAAACTCTAACTATATTATACAGAAGTTTCCCAGTTGAGTGGGAGAAAGGATATGGGCCTTGGAGTCCCATGAATGTGTTTTGTTCTCATATGTTCTGCTCTGTGCTAAGTTTTTTATTAAGATTGAGTTGCTTTAAGGTTGTGATACTTGTGGAAACTACAGAATATATCTATATAAGTTAGCAGTACTGGGGTATTTTTGATCATAAGAGAAATATATTTATTGGAAACGTAAGTCAGTTAATTCATGGAAAATTGTATAGGTCATAAAGCATAAAGATATAGATGAGATACAACACAAGAGTAAGACCAGCTGGGAACACAGCTCAAGAAGGGAAAGGTTAATAAAAACTAGAATGTATAGGTGTCATTTCCCTTTATGATGGTTACAAGAGTCTCTCAAAATACTAGTATTATAATAGGAATATTAAGATTCATTCAAATGGAGTAAATGGCTATCAGAGAGACAGCAAAGATGGACTAGTTACCTCTATTTTGACAGAGAACAGGATAAAAGTTTGGAACAGTTTGTCCAATTGTCAGAAGGTGAAATGTATAAGGAAAATTGTAGGTTGTAAATAGCAGGGATTACACTGTTTAGGATTTCTGGGGAAAAGTTGTGTCTTAGTGCATCTTAGGTATTTTAGTATTTAGAGTGATATGTAGTCAGTCCCTGAGAGTAAACTGTCCAGATTGTCACACCGATTTTACCTACTAGATTTTGCTTCATGGAAGGGAACTATAATCCTGGGATATGATAGAAGTCACTCTTCTTCTCTGGTGGCATTGATGATATGGCTTAAATTTCAGAACCTGTCTGAGTCCCCTCTTTTGTGTTTCTTGGCCCTCTGACTTTTAGAGTATAGAGCCTGTCCAACAGTGTTAGGATATTTGTAGGAAAATACGATTTCCAAATTTTTAGTTTGATTCACCTTATGGCTACAGAGAGGCAAAATGCAAGATACTGATGAACTCTTAGCATAACTTTACTGTACACTCCAAACTTCATTGCACCAAACTGTGCCCCATTACTCTTTGGAAACTTGTCAAGGGAAATGAATTTTAAGAATAAATTTAAGGGTCATCTGGGTGGCTCAGTAGCTGAAGCATCCAAGTCTTGATTCCAGCTCAGTTCATGAACTTATGGTTTGTAAGTTCAAACCCACATTAGGCTCCATGCTGTCACAGAGCCTACTTGAGATTCTCTGTCTCCCCCTCTGTCCCTCCCATGTGCATGCTTTCTCTCTCTTTCTCAAACTAAATAAACTTAAAAAAAAATAATAAGTTCAAGAATCTCATAATATTTTAAAAGTAATCTTTTTAGTTTTTACTTAGGTATGTCTCACTATCAACAATCAACTTATCTATTAATATTCTAAAATTGTGTTATATTTTCATGTTTTAAAACATCGTCTTTCTATCTGTTTATTTGATAAACAAAAATGCAGGTTAAGATATGATTTATTAAGATCTTCTGGATATGATTTTAGTCTGTTAAGAGAGATAAAATAAATTGGAATGGTGTGTTTAAGATAATTTCAAAGATTCTTTTCTCTTTGTCATGTTTAACCTTAAAAGCAAAAACTCAGCTAAGTTGTCTTGACCTTTCAAGTATTAATTGGAAATTCATTTCAAGGTTTTTCTACAAAAGTCTGGCTAAGAGTATGTTTTAAACATTAGCTTTACTAATACTAAGGTATTGATGAATATGACTTCCCATGAGATTGAGAAATTCTATAATTTCAAAACAGCATGAAATGTGCATCACATGAAATAGTAAGCAAGTATGCTGGTTGAAAACAAAACTAATGCAAATTTAGATTTTACTTATTATTTTAGTTATTCAGAAGGAAAAATATGCACTCCTCATTCTTAGAAAATAAGTGTCATAATATACTTGTTGAATAATAATCAATATTAAATTCCTAAGTGGGCTGTAGATTTGTACAATTAAATGTTACATAAAGAAACAAGAACCAGGAGGAGACTGCTGGACTGAGGGGTGGTTAACACTAGTCTCTGGGGTAGACAATGGAATCCCAATTGCACCACCATATTGAGTGTTCAAGTCCACAAAAGAGTAATTATTTCATAAAGCTTTTGTAAGGACTAAAGGAATTAAAAAAGCTGAGGGATAACAGTGGCCAACATACAGGAAAAAACTAGTCTGCAAAATTGGTTTAAGAAACTCTCCCACCCACCACCACTTAAATACCTTCTATTATGACCCTTGAAAGATAACAGCTTAGTTCAAATTGAAACTATATATGAAAAACTAATGAGGCTACTTGTCTGTCTCTTGAAACAAATTAAATCTGAAGTGAATATTCCCTTTTAAATAAATCTTAATGATGTATTTCAGAGAGGAAAAGATTCTGCTGCTAATATCTCCAAGAAATTTGACTGAATAGCTATTTTGCAACTTAGCCTGTATAGGTATGTTAATTTTAATTTTTAGAACTGTAGAAAATTATGAGACTATTAAAGCTTTATAAAATATTCATTATAAGACTTCTATTTTGGCTGTTGAGGATTTCTTAAGTTTTCATCGAACTATTTCCTATTAAGCTATAGAAATGCCTGCATAAGCCTTAGGTACATATGCATATGAACGACAGCAATGTAGCATGAATATCAATTATTAACACACGATGGTGACTTTAATCTGTTTAAAAGTGTTTATACTAATTACTAAACATGCTTAATCATGTTTTGTTATTTTATTTGGGGTCACTGTAACTATTGTCTCTACTGAGTCTTCTCATAAACATTTCCAGCAGTGGGGCGCCAGGGCAGGGACTCAATAAGTTAAGCATCTGACTCTTGATTTCAACTCAGGTTATGATCTCATGGTCATGGGATTGAGCCCCATGTTGGGCTCTCTACGGAGCGTGGAGCCTGCTTGGGATTCTCCTTCTGTCTCCCTCTCTCTGCCCTCTCCCACTTGCATGCATCCTCATGCCATCTCTCTTTGTCTCTCTCTCTCTCTGTCTAAATAAACACATACATAAATACATAAAATACATAAAAAAGTTTCCAGCAGCAATATAATAAGTATAGTTTGCTAGTCACTCATGGAAGCTGATATTCATTACTGATGGTCAGTATTCAGCCTGTACTAAACCTAGAGATTCTTTATCTGTGAACATACATTAAATCCAAATAACATTTGTTCATTTATTTTTAAATATTTATTTATTTATTTTGAGAGAGAGAGAATGAGAATGCTCAAGTAAGGTAGGGACAGAGAGAGAGAGAGGGAGAGAAAGAAGCAGAAGAGCCTAATGCTGGGCTGGATCTCATGAACTGTGAATCATGACCTGAGCTGAAATCAAGAGTCAGATGCTTAACCGACTGAGTCACACCAGGGGCCCTAAATCCAAATATCATTTAATAAAGGAATCATTAAAGGGTTATGGTTTAAAATAGCAAGAACATGTTTTCTTTTACGAAGGACCATATAATGCAAGCTAAAGGAAGAAAGAGACTACTTCTGTTCAAGTCCTCAACATATTAGCAAACCTTTAACTTCATATAATGTTTAACTGCCAAGAAATCTAGGTTGAGATATGACGTCTAGATTAGTGGTTGAAGAGTTATTTATTGACTATGAGCAGTGAGTTTGATATTTGTTGTCCCTTTATAATATAAGAAATATACATAAATTCTCTAGCCTGGAATCTATCATAATTTATTCTCACATATTTCCACTCCAGAACTGGGGAAATAACCACAGAATAAGTTGGGGGGCCTACTATAATAACAGTGAGAAAAACCTGAGCTATAAGTCCATTGCTCACCTGACCTCCACAAGCCCTTACTGCCATAGGCAGACCAGAAAGGCATTTTGGGTCTCCTGGAATTAAGTGTCGGTTCAGAGCCTAGGTACAAAAATCCCCTAAAGTCTGATGATTTCCCTTTTCTCAATGCACAGTCCCCCTGGTAAAGACCTGTAGAATTTTTAAAAATACTATCCCTTGATGTAGAATTATAGATTCATGTTCTTCCACATGCAACATTGTAAGGATTTCACTCCTCTCTTTTTATGTGCAAGTTCCCAATGAAAAATCTGCTGTAATTCTTATTTTTGTTCCTCTAGAGGTAAAACATTTTTTATTTTGTCTTCCATCAAGATATTCTCTTTATTCTTGGTTTTCTACATTTTGAAGACAATATGCCTGAGTATACATTTATGTATCTTTCTTGGTTTTCTCTGAGCTTCCTAGATATGTACTTTGGTGTCTGGTATTAATTTTGAGAAGTTCCCTGATACTACTACTTCTTCAAATATTTCTTCTCCATTCCATTTTTCTTACTTTTTTTTTTGTATTCTAATTATGTGTATGCTACATCCTTTGATATTTCCCCATAGTTCTTTATTTTCTATTCTTTTTATTTTCATTATTCATTCTCTTTCTTTCGTAGTTTGTGACTTTGTATTGACCTTTATTCAACCTCTGATATTTTTCTTGGCATGTTGAGTCCACTATTGAGTCTATTAAAGAGAGTCTCCATTTCTGTTACTTTTTAAAAATATCTAACATTTTCTCTTGTTTATTTTTTAGAGTTTCTAACTCTCTGCTTACATTATCAATCAGCTCTTGAATGCTATGTTTTCCATTAGAAACTGTAATACATCAATCACATTTTTGTTTAAGTTTAATGTTTATGTCTGAGAGAGACAGAGTGGGAGTGGGGGAGGGGCAGATTGTGAGTGAGATATAGTATCCAAAGAGGGCCCTAGGCTCCAGGATCAGCAGAGCTGGATGCAGAGCTTGAACACACAAACTGTGGGATCATGACCCGAGGTGAAGTCGGAGGCTTAACTGACTGAGCCACCCATGTGCCCCAATCACACTTATTTTAAATTCTCCAAATGATAATTCCATCAGCATCATATAGGAGTATTGCTGATGATTGCTTTATCTTCACACTCTGCTTTTTCTTGCCTTTTGTAATGTCTTTTAATTTGTTGTGCTTCTCTATAGCTGATGCTTGGTAGGAGTTTATGGCTTATAACTCTTTCAGCTGACATACACTGTTACACTGGAGTTGCCTTGACAAGGTGGTGTAGTGTGTGAAGGAGGGTTGAGGGCTGGGGAAATGGTCTCTACTTCTGCAATTAGAATCCTCCAATTCTCCAAAGTTGCCCAGACTTTAGTGGTTCTATACCCTGAAACTAGCCTTAATGAGTATCTCTGGTCCTCTCCCCTCCCCTTATAGAGCTTCTATTTCCCCTTGCCTCATACTTCCTACCTTTCCTGTCTACAGCTTTCCCAGTCTATTTCCTTTAATCCAAAGTCCCTATTGATGAGGTTTTTCTCCCCATGTTGGTTAGATACGAAGCCTGGAGGGGACATGAGTGGGAAGAAATTCCTATATACCTGCTGATATAAGTTTTCAGAACTGTGCTCTGATAAAACTGTTTCTTCCTATAGAGTAGACTTGCTATAGAGAAGTTTCTAGTATGTTTTACAATGGCTACTCTTCCCCTCCCATTGCCAGATCTGTAAGGGGATCGTTCTTGGGTCTTCACTATGACAACCTGGTGGGTCTTTTGAGCGAAAGCCCAACAACATTATGTGGTAGCCTCCTAGGAATTTCTCACTGCACTCTAATTCACTCATGTAAGCAGATGCTGGATCTCTCTGGATGTACTTTTCTCTTATAGTGTAGTAGACAATATACCTACAAAATATCCACCATCCCTTCTTTATCTCTGATCCCTATATTATTTGTCATAGTTTGGGTTTTCTGGAACAGACTCTGATACATGATTTGGATCTGTTTATTAGGAAATGCCATTGAGATCAACAATTGTGGAGGTATGGGGATAGCANTATATTATATATATACTTTATATATATTATATATATATTTTGTATATATATATATTTTTATATATATATTCCTTTCATGTATCTGTAAGATACCTGTATGCTTTCTTTAAAAAAGGTCTATTGCCATCTTCTTCCCATCTCATAACTGGATTATTTATTTTGGGGGATGAGTTTGATAAGGTGTTTACAGATTTCAAATACTAACCCTTTATCTGATTTGTCATTTGCAAATATCTTTTCCCATTCTGTAGGCTGCCTTTTAGTTTTGTTGATTGTTTCCTTCACTGGGCAGAAGATTTTTATCTTGATGAAGCCCCAATAGTTCATGTTTGCTTTTGTCCTCCTTTACCTCTGAAGACGTGTCTAGTAAAAAGTTGTTACAGCCAAGGTCAAAGACGTTACTGCCTGTGTTATCTTGCAGGATTGCAATGGGTCTCTCACTCACATTTAGGTCTTTCATCAATTTTCAGTTTATTTTGTGTATGGTGTAAGAAAGTGGTCCAAGTTCATTTTTCCACATGTCGCTATCCAGTTTTCCCGACATCATTACTTGAAAAGACTCTTTTCCATTGGATATTCTTTCCTGCTTTGTGAAAGATTAGTTGACCATGTAGTTGAGGGTCCATTCCTGTTTTTTTTTCATTCTGTTCCATCAATCTGTGTGTCTACTTTTGTGCCAGTACCATACTGTCTTGATGACTGAAACTTTATAATATAGTGGAGTCTGTAATCATGATGCCTCAGCTTTGTTTTTCTTTTGCAAGATTGCTTTGGCTATCCTACTTACAGCCTTGGACATATCATCTAAGCATAAACATAACAAGGAAACAATGGCTTTAAACGACACCCTGAGCAGGTGAACTTAACAGATATATTCAGAATATTTCATCCTAAAGCAGCAGAATACACATTCTTTTTGAGTACATATGAAACATCATCCAGAATAGATCACAAATCAGCCCTCAACAAGTACAAAAAGATTCAGATCATACTATGCATATTTTCAGATCATAATACTATGAAACTTTAAGTCATCCACAAGAAAACATTTGGAAAGCCCTCAAATATATGGAGGTTAAAGAACATCATACTAAAGAATTAATGAGTTAACCAGGAAATTAAAGAATAAACAAAAATACATGGAAGCAAATGAAAGTTGAAAACAGGAATCCAGAACTTTTGGAATGCAGCAAAGGTGGTCATAAGAGGGAAGTGTATGCAATACAGGCCTATATCAAGAAGCAAGAAAAGTCTTAAATGCACAACCTAACCTTATATCTAAAGGAGTTAGAATGGGAACAGCAAGGAAAACCTAAAGCCAGAAGAAGAAGGTAAATAATAAATATTAGAACAGAAATAAATTATATAGAAACAAAAAAACAAACAAAAAGCAGAACAGACCAAGAAAACTAAGAGCTGGTTCTTTGAAAGAGTTAATAAAATTGAGAAACTCATAGCAAGACTTGTCAGAAAGAAAAGAGAAAGGACCCAAATAAATAAAATCACAAATGAACAAGAAGAGATCACAACCAAAACAACAAAAATACAAGTGCCTATAGGAAAACAGTATAAAAATTATAAGCCAAAAAATGGGCAATCTGGAAGAAATGGATAAGTTTCTAGGAACACACTATCAAAACTGAAACAGAAAGAAATAAAAAATTTGAATGGACCCATAACCAGCAAGAAAACTGAATCTGTAACCAAACTCTCCCAACAAATGAAAGTCTGGGGGTGGGGGTGGCAAGTGGCTTCCCAGGGGACTTCTACCAGACATTTAAAGAAGAGTTAATATGGGGCGCCTGGGTGGCTTAGTCGGTTAAGTGTCCAACTTTCGCTTAGGTCATGATCTCACAGTTCGTGTGTTCGAGCCCCCCGTCGGGCTCTGTGCTGACTGCCAGCTCAGAGCCTGGAGCCTGTTTCAGTCTGTGACTCCCTCTCTCTCTGACCCTCCCCTGCTCACGCTCTCTCTCTCTCTCTCTCTCTCCTAGAAATAAATAAAACATTTTAAAAAAATGTGAATATTTAAAAAAAAAAAAAGAAGAGTTAATACCTATTTTCCCCCATCTGCTCCAAAAAATTGAAATGGAAGGAAAATTTCCAAACTTACTCTGTGAGGCTAACATTATCTTGATTCCATACCAGACAAAGCCCCCACTAAAAAAGGAGAATTACAAGCTAATATCTCTGTTGAAAATGGATTCAAAATTTTCAACAAGATAGTAGCAAATCAAATCCCGCAGTGCAGTGGAAGAGTTATTCACCACAATCAAGTGAGATTTATTCTTGGGTTACAGGGGTGGTTCAATATTTGCAAATAAATCAGTGTGATATATCACATTAATTATAATAAAGGATAACAACCATGTAAATATCTCAACAGATGCAGAGAAAGCATTTTCAAAGTACAGCATCCATTCTTGATGAAAACCCTCAACAAAGTAGAGATAGAGGGAACGTACTTCAACATCATAATAGTTAATTTTCTGGTTAGATGATCTGTCCATTGCTAAAAGTGGGGTGTTAAAGTCCACTAGGATGAGTTTATTATTATCAATGTTGTTTTTTTTTTTATGTTTGTGATTAATTGATTTATGTACTTGGGTGATCTCAATTTGGGGGCAAAAATATTTACAGTGCTTAGATCTTCTTGTTGGATAGACCTCTTTATTATGACATAGTGGCCTTCTTCATATCTTGTTACAGTCTTTGGTTTAAAATCTAGTTCATCAACTATAAGCATGGCTACTCTGGCTTTCTTTTGATATCTTTTGGTATGCTAGATGGTTCTCCATCCCCTCACTTTCAATCAGCCCGTGTCTTTAGGTCTGAAATGAGTCTATTGTAGGCAACATATAGAAGAGTCTTGTTTTTTTGAACATTCTGATATCCTATGTCTTTTGATTAGAGCATTTAATCCATTTACATTCAGAGTAATTATTGATACATACAAATTTACTGTCATAGTATTCTGTAATGTCATTGTTTCTGAGGATTTTCTCTGTTCCTATCTAAACTTTGTTGCTTTTGGTCTTTCCTTCCCACTGAAAGAGTTCCCTTCAATGTTTCTTGCAGGGCTGGTTTAGTGGTCACAAACTCCTTTAGTCTGTGTTTGTCTGAGAAATTCTTTATGTCTCCTATTCTGAGACAGTCTTCCTGGATAAGGTATTCTTGGTTGCATACTGTTCCTATTCAGCACACTGAATATATCATGCCTGTCCCTTTTCACCTGCCAAGTTTCTGTGGAGAGATCTGCTGCTAACTTGATTTGCCATCCATTGTTGGTTAGAGATATCTTGTCCCTTGCTCCTTTCAGGATTCTCTCCTTATCTCTGTAGTTTGTCAGTTTTACTATAATATGCCTTGGTGTTGGCCAACTGTTGTTGATTTTGATTGGGAGTTCTCTGTGCCTCTTGGGTTTGCAGGTCTTTCCTCAGATTAGGGACATTTCCAGCTATAATTTACTCAAATAAACTTTCTGCCTCCTTTTCCTTCTTTTTTTCTTCTGGGACTCCTATGATATGAATATTATTATTCTTTATGGAGTCCCTTAATTCCCTAAGTCTACATTTGTGACCCAATAGTTTTCCTTTGCTTTTCTTTTAATGTTTNGGGACAGCCTATTGCAGGGTTCAAACTCACAAATCGTAAGATCATGATGTGAATGAAAGTCGAACACTCAACTGACTGAGCAACCCAGGCTTCCCTTTTCATTTTAGCTTCATAATTTTCCACACTTTTATCTATTACTTATTTGCTCTTTTCACCCTTTTGGTCATTATATCCAGTCAGTTTTGCATCTAAGCTATAGAATTTTTTTGTTTTATGCTTTTCTCAAGCCCAGGTAGTATCCTTATGATTGTTGTTCTAAATTATGGTTCAGGAATATTCTTGATATCTATTTTAATTAGCTCCCTGGCTGTGACCTCTTCTTGTTCTTTCTTTTGAGATGAATTCCTCCATCTTGGCATTTAGTTGAGGTCTCTGTCTTTTGTGTATTAGGAAAGCCTGTGTCTGGCCCTAGGTCCACTGCAGCTGAAGCTCTGCAGCACTCTATGATCAGTAGACCTGGTGCATGTGGTGGAGGTGATGGGGGTTGGGTTGTGCTGGTCTTCTGGGAGAGGGACCTGCTGCTGCTCTGGCTCTCAATCACACTTGTCCTACTAAAAAAAGATGCCTGTGAAGCACAGGGGAGGGGCTTGATTTAAGTGGCTCAAGCCTACACTGCGTGCTTGAAGTCAGTCAATGCTGATGGGAGGGATGAAAAATCGTGTCAGTCTACTCTCTTGCCTGGAGGGGGGGAATTCACAACCTCCAGTGTTCAGAAAGCCCTCACAGAAGAGCAAACAATCTCCCTTCTTGTGTCCCAGGCTTTCTTCAGATCCCTGCCTTCACCGTGTGTGTGAGCTGTCTGGCAATCCAGTGGTGCAGGGCACCTGTGTTTTTTTAATCTCAGTCCCATGACTGGGATTCAAAACTCCAAATTTCAGGGACCTGGTACAGTGTAGACTCACACTGTCTAGGGGAGGGTCTTATTGCACCGTGGTTGGTACCAGCTTATCCCAGGAAAGCAGTTGCATAACTGTGCAGGGGCCTGGATTTTACAATAAAGCAGAGCAAGAAGCCAGCATCCAGGTTAGCTGCCCTCAGCAGGTGTCTCTGCTTGCATACTAATTAATGGGTCAGCTCAATGGTGCCTGCAGGCTATTCTATCCCCCAGAAGCAGTGTCACTGCTCATAAATGCACTCTGAGAAGGGGGACTGTCTCTCCCAGCACGACCCAGGGGATCCTCAGAGCACACTGTCCACTCCCGGATCTCTGCTCTTCTTCTCCACAGGAGCACTGCTACACTTGCCAGGCCCAGCCCTGGTGATGGTGCCGACGTCATGTTTTCCATTTTTTCTTATTTAAATTAAGCAAATAAATACAATTGCAAATGAGAGAGGAGAAATAACTGCCAACACCATAGAAATACAAACAATTATAAGAGAATATTATGAAAACCTATATGGCAACAAATTTGACAGCCTGGAAGAAATGGATAAATCCCTAGAAACATATAAACTACCAAAAATCATACAGGAAGTGACAGAAAACTTGAACAGACCAAAAACCAGCAAAGAAATTGGATCAGTAATCAAAAGACTCCCAACAAGCAACGAGTCTTTAAGTCTGTGTGGCCCATGCTATGTCCATCAATCTCCAAAAGCAATCACTGCTTTACTGACAAGGCTGGGGAAAGTATCTGGCACAGACTAGATGTTCAAAACAAAACAAAACAAAAAACAAAACAAAAAACAAAAAACAAAAAAAACCCTACTGTACAAAAGAGCAGATTTATCTCAAATCCATCTGCTTTTCTTACCACTCTAGCCACCCGTCACATAAGAGGATATAATAATGCCTCTCTGACCTGTCTTCATTCATTTTCTGTCTTATAACCCATTTACACACTTCACTCTGAGATATTTTTAAAATATAAATCCAGTCACTCTTATGTGTGACTCCCAGTAACTTCTCCTAGCACCCAGGAAAAAAAATCTCAACTAGGTTTGCTGATTTTCCAAAAATTTCTCTCTTAATCACTATTTGTCTGCCATCCTTTTCACACTGTTCAAACAGGGTAGATTCTTTCCCAACTCAGCACATTTGCCTTTAAGCTATTGATTCTTGAAACACTCTTTCTTCCTTGTTAACATTGCTACCTTCATTCCCTCCTTCAAATCTCACCTTAGATATTACTTTCTCAGAAAAGCTATGCAAAACCATCATATCTAAGGTAATTCAATCTCTCTGATCCCTCCTCACTATAAATGTCACATACCACTCCATTTATCCACTTCATAAAACTTAACCACAATTTGCATCTAGTCTGTTGTCATATTCACGTACCTCTATATTGCTTTGTTTTGCTCTGTTATGAATTAAGTTTCAAGAAATAGTTACTAAATTAATAAGTATATTAAAGAACCAATTTATTTAAAATCAAGATGAGAAATAACCTTGCTTAAAACCTTTAATTTGGGGCGACTGAGTGTCTCAGTTAGTTAAGCATCCGGCTTCCACCCAGGTCATGATCTCACTGCTCACGGGTTCGAGCCCTGCGTCAGGCTCTGTGCTGACAGCTCAGAGTCTGGAGCCTGCTTCGGGTTCTGTGTGTGTGTCTCTCTCTGCCCCTCCCCCGCTCACACTCTGTCCTTCTCTGTCTCAGAAATAATAAATATTAAAAAAAAACTTTAAAGGGTAAGAAACTGATGCTTAAATTATTTAATGGCTTTTATCAGAGGAAAAGAACAAATTGTTTTAGTGACACAATTACAAAGAAAGTCTCCTACTAAACTGTTTTATGTCTGCACTTCTCCAATATTTTTCTAACTTCACATCATTGCAACTGACAATTTGCACTCAAGCATCACTTTTATATAACAGTTTCAGACCAAATATACTTTTCTTGTCATTATAAGTGATACTTCCAAAATCTGTAATTTTAATCTATTTTACATGCGCATTAGCAATATCTTAGATTTTTCTATATAACTCCATAGTACCTTGTTCATATTATATTATTTTTGTGTATCATTTTTTAATTAAACTAAAATTGTATGTGTTGTCTACTTACATGTTTTTGACTGATTTATATCACTGGCATAAACTTACCTCTTATGTTTTCCTTGTCCTTTGTTTTCCTCAAAACTGTCATTAATTTGACCTTATGTCTAATAACAGGTCGGGGGGGCGCTCACCTAATATATAAGATGAAATCTCACTAACGCTGTGTACTGCAGAAATTGAGATTGTGTGTACATACAATCTAGGAGGTAATTTCAATATACACTGCCATATTGGATAATTTTGTACTCCTTATATACAAATGAGATCCATGATTGTAAAGCCACAATGGGTTAACTAAAGGAGTCTTGTTCCTTCTCCACGGAAGTTTTTTTGCGTTATCTAGGAGCAATTGTTCAGATGAGGGATGAAGAAAGCTCTTACTGGTATTTGGCATCTTGTAGAAAAAAAAAATCAATCAGCCCTATTTGGAGCTTGCTAATTAATAACAAACTTATTCTCTTAACAACAAACATACTGCATCTTTCCTTCTTTAGTTTTCTTCCTTCTGTAGCTAGTCATTTTTTATTGGATCCTTAAAGGAAGGGATTGTGCCAAATTCTTTTCTCTACAATGTCTTTATGTATAAAAAGCAGAGTTCGGTATATTACTATGACTTGTAAACCACAAAACTGAGACTCAGAGTAGTTGACTAACTTACTGAAAGTCACAGAGCTACTAAATCTCATAACTAGGTTTGAAGTTCAGGACAATTTAAACCAAGTTTCATTTGTAAAAGTAATGTGATAAACTGCAATTGTGCCAGAGAATTGTGAAAGATCCTTGCATACCAATTTATACACCAAATAATATCCATAGTAGAAAGAAGTGTGATATGTTTTTACCATGTTTGAATGATTGCATCAGCCTGCATTTGCCATGAGATATTCTCTTTTCATGAACTTCATAAGTCTCCTGTAATATCTCACTTAAAAAAAGGATCTGGCTAACTAGTCTGCTAATTCACATATATTATATGGAATAAACAACTTAAGGTTATCTTATTAAGAGCACAGTTTTACTTTGTCATTGCTAGTGGATGCTTTTTATTCACTCACCATTTGAATATCCTTTGTGTTCACATGTTTCCCACTTTGCAAATTTTGCCTCAAGAAAGAACCTATGCTTTTGCTTTCCCAGAATACCACGCACTTATGACACAGGCATGCGATCTGTGTTCAGCCTACATGAGAGATTTCAGTTTCAAAGAGAGTGACACGAATAAACAGGTATCATTTGTGGTGTCAACTGCAGAGGAGTGGGGGTCAGAGAGACACTGATTTGCACAGGGAGAGATACCCCGTACTCAAACCTGAAAATCTGGTTCTATACGATCCTAACAGAAGGCAGGTATTAACTATTAGTACCAATGTTTCTGGCTATGCATTCTACGAACCTGATCCCCTTTACTTCCAAAGTTTCTCCACCCTACAGAATATCCTTTAATACATTTTTTTCTGCTTTAAGTAGCCTGGAATAGTTGATTTTAAGTATGAACTGTGTTCATACTTGGTAAAAGTTTTAGGGTCATTTTTTAAAATACATACTAACTAAAAAATATGGCTACAACTGAAGGCAATTATCATTTAAGGAAAAAATAACATTTGCTACAGTATATATTAGACATATAAATTTACTATACTATTTTTTGGTTAATAAAACCTTTTGAAGTATATCAATTTAGTTTCCAAATGTTAATTCTATTATTAATGTAATTATATAAATTTAGAAATAGTACATAAAAGTAAACAGTTACATGTATAATTTTCTTTAAATTAAAATGAAAAAAATAACAGCAAACCCACAAGGTAACATAGTCAAGTAAAATATTTTATTAGAAATATATGATATTCATACCTTTTCTCAAAGAGTTGAAAAGAACTATTTTCTTATGTAAATTCTTAACCTTTCATAATCAACAGAAAAGAGATTGTTCTCAGGTTTATGTCAGTTGAACACCATTTGGTGTTCAATTAATAACAGAACAAAATTGACCAGTCAGCCTCCCCCAAATTACATTCACATTTCATTATTTTGTTATTTTCTACAAAAACAAAAGGTAGTGTTTTAATTATTCTGTGCACATATTCAGTGTGCACAAACTTAATGAAATTCAAAGAATCTGAACTCTAGCTTGAACTCTTTGGAATCATTTAATACAGTTGTTGAAATCTTTAAGTTAGAACTAATTTGCACAACTTTCCTTTCACTTTCAATTTCAGTGACAGATCATCAAAATCTGATGAAAAAGCTTTGCTTCTTCTCTTATCGTAAAAGAACAGAACTAAACACAGGAAATTAGAGGACAATTTTCATTAGTAACATTTCTCCAAATATTAGCCTAAATTTTAAGCCAATGTTAAATCTTATTAAAAAACTCAGGGCACCTGGGTAGCTCTAGTCAGATAAGCATTAGACTTCAGCTCAGGTCATGATCTCACAGCTTGTGATTTCGAGCCCCACATAGAACTCTGTGCTGACAGCTCAGAGCCTGAAGCTTGCTTTGGATTCTGTGTCTCCCTGTCTCTCTGCACCTCTCCTACTCACACTCTGTCTCTCTCTGTCTCAAAAATAAATAAACATAAAAAAGTTAGATTTATAAAAAGTAAACAGATTAAATGAGTACTGTTAGAATAATTAATATAAACTTAATTCTTTTTGTAACTATATGAATTAGATACATGCATACATACATATACAGATATATGACTTCAGTAAAAGCAATCACATTTAAAACATATTTTCTGGGGCACCGGGGTGGTTCAGTTGGTTAAGCGTCTGACTTTGGCTCAGGTCATGATCCCACAGTTAGTGGGTTCGGGCCCTGTGTTGGGCTCTATGCTGACAGCTATCTCAGAGCCTGGAGCCTGTCTCAGATTCTGGGTCTCCCTCTCTCTCCTACCCTCCCCTGCTCACACTGTCTCTCTCTCTCTCTATCTCTGAGAAATAAACAAAACATTAAAAAAAATTAAAACATAGTTTCTATTCAAAATAATGATTACATGGTTATATTTTGAAAAAATATATAAACATTTTTCCTGAAGTGCCTATATGGAATTTTACATAGTTTTCCTACTCAAATAGTGACACATATAAGCAAAATTTATTATTATGCTATATTTAAAATGGTGACTAGATATCATATTTTTAAACAAATATAAAAAAACTACCTACTACAATTACATCAATATAGTATTCTTTATAGATTGTTTAATATTTGAATAGAATTATGGTCAGAATTGTGTATAAAAGCAGATATTTTCCAAATCACCTGAAATTCAGGATCATGTTGTTAACAAGTTTAAAGCTGAAAAAACAAATAGCATTAAGTATGAAATACTTTCTCAGGGAGGAGATGAGGTAAGAGAAATGTATTTTGCATAACCATGTAATAAAGATTCTGTTAGGGAATTTCCATCTAAAGGTTTTTTTTCATAATTACCAACAATAAAAGAGTTTCTCCTAGTTACCTAATTGCTCCCTGTATGCTTGTTCTTCTGCCTGTTTTATATGTATAATGTAATGTAATTTTAAATAAAATCTAACATAAAACTTACCCTAATATTCCCAGTCAGAAAGAAACGGTTTATCCTGTATCATGGTTTTGTCCACGAAGCTTGTCACATACACTCTTTGCACTGAGTTACTTTGGTATATATTTTTCCAAAAGATTGTGTGTTTTCCACTAGCAACATTTATATTTTCATGATAATAAGCAGCAGTCATACCATCTAATTCTGTATATGAATAGCTAAGACCCGTGGGTTTCTATTAAGTCACTCCAGGAATAGCATTTTTCCCATCTTGTTTTCAGACTATATGTTATTTCAATATTATTTCAGTGCTTAATTCAGATTTGTACTTTCCGAAAGTCATATTTACATGCCACAAATAATTATAAAATTAAACACTAAAATACTTAAAGTGACTATTTACTCACTCAACCCAAGGGCAGTGAAGATATTCTTATCCATAACACTTCCAAAGCCAGAAGCGAAAAAAAAAAAAAAAAGTTTTTGATTATATATTTCTCCAAAAAGGAAGATAACAAAAATCAATAAGAAATAATTTAGTTAAAAACTTGAATGTCGGTGGCAGATAAATGACTATTTCTGAGCTAAACCAAAAGCACTGATATATTCACCAAAATATTATAATAGGAAAAATAAGAAAATATATAGAAAATTCATTAAACATCAAATTCAAAGTGCTAACTAACTCATGAAAATACATTCAAAGTCACAAATAGTCATAGAAATAAAATGAGAGTGATATCAATCATAACCATCACATGGGGAATAAAATAGAAAAAGATAACTTAGGGAGTGTGGGAATGAAGGAATATAGACACTCTTACCTATTGCTGGTGGACACTTAAATTGTAATACATTTACAAAACCAATCTGGCAACATGTTTTAAAATACAATAAGCCCCACACCTATGCCTACACACCATGAATCATTATCTGGGATATATTCATAGAAATCAAAGATGCAAGTGTATACTTACAACGATGCTTAATACGTGTTTTTGGAATAATGGTTTAAAAAGAAAATGAAAATAAATGCCCATTATGGGTGACTGTATCATAGTACAGTAATTACACTGTACACTATAGACTGTATTTTTATATTAAAACTAAAACAGTTGATTTATGGGATGAGGAATGGTTGAGTGAGAAAAATAAGATGAAGTATCTATATAATCTAATCAATGCTGGGAATATTTTTATAAAACTAACAACGATGAAATTCCTATATGTGTTTGTGTATAGGTTGAAAACATAAGATACTCTAGATTCTACTTATGAAGTGCCAACAATAAATGCAGTAAGTGCCTTATATAACCAGAGAAGCTGCTACTAATTTTATGAGCCTGAATCTCCAAGCTGGTACTTCACAAAAGCTCAGGTGTGAGCAGCTGTACATTTTATAACTTTCTATATGTTCTTTTATACTGGCAATTCCCTTTCTTTAACCTTCAAAATATCATGCAAGAACCTCTTATTGTTAGTTTCCCATCTAGAACCCATATGATAAATATAGATTTCAGTTTTTCCCTTGGATCAAGAGTTATATGTGCATAGAAACGTCATGAAGGTAAACACCATCCCTATGGGGAGCTCATCCATATGGGTGAGATGGAACTGTAAAGTAGGAGACGGCAAAGGAGAAGGAAATGGAAAATAGAATAATATAAGGAAGAAAATATTTGCTCAGTATATGGGTACCTGGCTGGCTCAGTCAGTTAAGCATCTGACTTCAGCTCAGGTCATGATCTCACGGTTTGTGAGTTTGAGCCCCACACTGGGCTCTGTGCTGACATCTTAGAGCCTGGAGCCTGCTTTGGATTCTGTATCTCCCTCCCTCTCTGTCCCTGCTCTCTTGCTTTCTCTTTCTTTCTCTCTCTCTCTCAGAAATACACATTAAGATTTCCAGTATACAGTTATATAGTATAATCTTATCTACCTAAAATCATTTATACACATATGTGCATATATGCACACATACATATACTATACACAAAATGTGTGTATTTAGAAATACATGTGTTTGATAAATTTAATATATTTTTAATCAATAGAATTAGACTGAGTTTCAAGTATATCAAGTATACACTGTCAGGTAAAGCAAATGAATTTCAGAATAATGTCTAGAGTGGCTTCTACCTTTCAGAAAGAGATATTTTAAAAAATAAAATGTGTATGTGTTATATGTTACAGCTATGTATCTACATATGCAGACATATATGCATACACAATTATCATCTGTAATATGAAGCAGCCAGTATTGATATTAGAGGTCATAGGAAATTCCATAAATCTTATAACTTACAAACATGTATAATATAATACAAAGGCTCTGCCTGCATCAGTTGCTTTCCTTAATTAAGTTTCTACTAAGTTCTAATCCCCACTACCATAGAAAAAATAAACTCATATGCACTGAGGGAAACACAAAGGTTTTTGTACACATATACAGTTAAAATTCATGGAAAATGAGCTGAGTGAAGAGAAATAGATAATTTTACCAACAGCGAGGCTGGATTTATTTTGATTTGAACACTGAAAACAGAAGGTCTATTGAAACAGATGAAAGGTAAGCAGCTGAGTCAGGTTTCTTCAAGAGTTAATAATGCAGCAGCAAAAACAACAACAAAATAGAGATGAATCTCAGGAATGAAGCACCATGGCAGCCATCATCATTTGCTCCAGTTTCAGAGAAAAAAAATGGTATAATACAAATTTCTGCAGGTAAGCCAGTCTTGGTACCACATCCATGACTATGTTTTATCCAGACGAAAGTCACAAAAGAGCTAGCACTTAATATAGTAATATACAACACTGAATGAAGTTGTGGTTAAAAATGGTGACCTATTTTATATGCCTACATACGTGTATTTGTACACATACACAGATGGATTATGTTTTAAAGGAATTATCTTGTATTGTTATAATTGTTATGGTCATTTTGGGTCAGTCGTTATGTACATACAGATGTCTGTGTGTGTGTGTGTCTGTGTGTTTGTATACGTATGTGATTCCATTTATCTTTTATTTTAAGGAAATTTCAAAAACAATCACTGAATAACACTTCTACACTAGTAATATTTTACAGAACCTGGTGTTGTATCAAGTTGAAATAAAAATCTTCCTAGCTTCAGTTTCTTTATCAATTACCTAGTAATGCATCAGAAACCTTAACTTTGCAAATTTTATTCTTTTTCATGTATATGTAATCTATTGTAAAGTGTTGGCTCAAGTGAAATTGTGATTAAACAGTTATTGTAATTAACAAGAAATTAATAACATTTAGATATTCACGAAATATAAAATAAGAATAAAAATCTGAAGAATGTGGGGAAATGCAACACTTTTACATATCTATAGGAAAGAGAAAATAAAAATAACACAACAAATTGGTCACAACTGAAAACCCAGGTGAGAAAAGCACTTTTACAGTTTTGTTGTTGATTAAAATTATGTTAACTGCTATTAAGGTGCCAGTATTTTATGTATGAAATGAAGATCAAAATATCTAGATAAGGCACTTCATGCACAGGAGTTATAAAATGGAGCTCATCTCAATATTTTTATGCTAATTTGAGTTCAGATAGAGTTCAAAAGAAAGTGATTTATGATCATGAAAGGATATTTGCCTCAGAAAGATTTTAAATAAGTTTTCCAGCTCAGGGAACTGCTCTTTATTAGATTAATAGTGAGTTTTGTGACACTGAGTAAGCAAGCAGGTGGACATTTAAGTTTCTTGTTGACATTTAAAAAAAATGATAGTTCCTTGTGAAGCTATTAAAAAATGACTACTGAAACCAAGATAGAAAATCATCTATATTCTTTTGTGTAGTTTCTCTTATTACAGTCATTGGTTCTCCTCTTTTTATCTGCCTTTCTGCATCTCAAAATACTATCAGCATTCATGATTTATTAATAATCCCCCAGTCATTATACAGTTTTAAAATGTATTTAGCCATTAAAGCATATATTAATGAATTACACACTGATTAATATTTCAAACTTGGCTTGTCTTTCTGATTCAATGTGCGAGTTGTAGTCTATACATTGGCTACAATCTGAAGATCACCTTAAGAATAGAAAATTCATATAAGCATTGCTGATTCACCTCAGAAAAGGAAGGGGTAAGATAAAGTCAAAGAAATAAAATAATTCTCTTTCTGAAGAATTTGGGAGAAATTAGGCTTCAGCAAGGAAATAGATATGGAGAAATGGCTAGACATAAGAAATTATTAATATTTTTAATAGCTTAAATAAATTAGCAAAGATAAGGATATTTTCTAGGCAACATCATCCCTAAGGCACAGGAAGGCATTGTTCCACACTGAGAAAATGCACAAATACATATTAATAAAAACAAACTATACACTGAATTTGATGAAGTACACTCCTTTTAATATATATATTTTTATATATTATGGAGAAGACCTAAGGAAATTTGTGTTTCCATCAGAAAGAGCTGAATACATTTCAGTATGAAATGTATAAAGGTGCCAAGTTTTTACAATAAATATTCTATCATCTTCCTCTATATTCCTGTCAGAATATCACAGTGTTTTTTCCATCATAAGCAGCTCCTTTCACTGGACATTTCCTCATTTGATTCTATCCCAATATCTCCAGAGATTTGGGCTTCCTTTTATCTCAAATATATTCTAATTTAAAACAAGGTAAGTCACGTAAAATAAGGCCACTGGGGAAGCTGTTTTCAGTGATCTTATTTGCAGTCCAGGTTGCAGAGCTGAGCGGCTTCTCTCACATCCTCCTATAGCATTTTTCATACTTTCATAACTGAGTTCAAATTCAAATCTACTAACCAGTCTTCAGTGAATGACTATGGAGGGAAGAGAGGAAGGGAAAGGCTTAGGAAATAAGGAAATCAATTACTTGACATTTTGGTTATAGATTTGGAAACTGTATAGAACTCCAAATAAAAATTTTTATAAGACATTTGGTTATAAATTTGGAAACTGTATAGACCTCCAAATAAAAAAAAATATAGGAATATATAAATATTTTCACTTCATATTAGGGGAGTTTAAAAGAGACAACACAAAGCAATAAATTCTGCTGGTAAAGGTGCTACAATATGTCTTCTCCCATCTACCTGCAAAACTCCTAGGCTAATTTTATAGGGTTAAAAGAAGTAAGTATAGTATTTTACAGTTTGTCCCTTTTTCTTTGCATCCTAAAATGAATTCTTATAACCTCACATTCTACCTAATTTTAACTCCAATTGTAACTAAAATTACCATTTTTATTATAATACAACAGACAAATATGAATAGATGTAGTTCAAGAGTTCAGAATCCTGGAACAAAAAATAAATGTAAAGAATTAAAGGAAACTGTTTAGAGAAATTTATCTAGAAAGCCAGAAAAGTTAGAAGTCCTACTTGATTCTTTCTCTTTAAAAAAAGAATCAAGTGGATCAAAGCATTAACATAACATAACCAATTACATGAAAATATATGGCTAAAAAAATCATAAACCTTGCATTAAGAGAGCCTTTCTTGGGCAGAGAGACAGACACAGAATCTGAAGCAGGCTCCAGGCTCTGAACTGTCAGCATAGAGGCAGATGCAGGGCTCAAATCCATGAACCATGAGATCGTGACCTGAGCCCAAGTCAGATGCTTAAGTGAGTGAGCCACCCAGGCTCCCCAGTGTAGCCTTTCTGAACTAGTCATAAGGAGGGCCTGCACGGCTCAGTTGGTTGAGCGTCTGACTTTTGTTTTTAGCTCAGGTCATGATCTCCCGGTTCCTGAGATCAAGCTCTGTGTGGGGTTTTGTTCTGATAGTGCAGAGTCTGCTTGAGATTCTCGCTCTTCCTTTCTGTCTGCCCCTCCCCACTTTTCCTCTCTCTTTCTCTCTCTCTCTCTCTCCCTCTCAAAATAAGTAAATAAACACTTAAAAAACAAGAAACATAAACTAGTCATAAAAACAAAGCCATAAGCTGTTAAAAATTCATATACAAAATAAAAATGCAAGAGATAAATAAATATATTCAAAATACATGTGACTAGTGAAAAACTATTTCCTTCATATATAAAGAAGTTTTATAAGCTAGCAAGCAAAGAGCAATGTAAGAGAATGATGGATAATTGGCTATAGGCTTCATTAAATGCAAATCATGGAAAAAGTCCCAATTTATTCACAAAAAATGAATTAAAATTCCTTTTTTATTATGATATATCTTTACCTAAATCCAATTACAGAAGATATATTCAGTTTTATATATTCATAAGTTAATTCCTTTTTCATATTGTACTGTGTTTCTACTATTAATTCATATCATACTGTGTCTCTACTAATAATTTATTCATTCAACAAATATCAATGGGGCTTCCAGGAACACCAGATACTGTTTTGGATATTGGAACACTGCAGTAAGCAAAACAGAGTTCCTGATCTCAGAGCTTACATTCTAATAAGAAAAATAAAAACAAAATCAACAAACTAAAATAAATAAATAAAATACCAGAGGATTATGAGTGCTTCACAGCATTTACACTGACAAAGCAGGAACACTAAATAAACTGGAAATCATAGCAGGAAGCGTGTTTTGGATAGACCACATGGAGAGGACATCTCTACGTGGTGGACATATGGCTGAGGGATGTGAATAATGTGAAAAGCTAGATCATAAAATATCAGAGAGAAGAACACCTCAGCTTTAGGAAACCACCAGTAAAAAGCCTCTAACCTGTATGTTGGAGAGTTGAAAGAGTAATGAAGGTGTTGATGGGATTGAAAGAGAAGTAAAAAAAAAAAAAAAATAGGGTAGAAAATGGTAAGAGATAGGTAGCTAGAACAAATCCTTTTAGGGTTTCAGGGATTATTTTTTAGTTTGTCAACAAATGATGAGTGTGTGTGTATGAGAGAGAGAGAGAGAGAGAATATGAGAGGGCAGCAGGCAGGAAGAGAGACATACTTGAATGATTTTTTAAAATATATATCCAATTTACCTACTTCCAAAAATTCTTCTGACAATAATTTATTTTTTTAATTTTTTTAACATTTATTTATTTTTGAGAGACAGAACACAAGCAGGAGAGTGGCAGAGAGAGAGAGAGAGAGACACCGAATCTGAAGCACGCTCCGGGCTCTGAGCTGTCAGCACAGAGCCTGAAGTGGGGCTCAAACCCACAAATTGTGAGATCATGACCTGAGCGGAAGTCGGCCACTCAACCGAGCCACCCAGGCGCCCCACTTCTGAGAATAACTTAAAACTTCACATCTTTACCTGATATTGCTGGTTATCTTTAGGTCTGATTCATGTAGAAGGATAGAAAATTACACAAAAGTATTTGCATATTTTATATTTTATCTGTACTCAATTTGATAACTTTGCTTTTGAAACTGTATTTCATCACTGGTTTCCTTGTAAATCTGAATTAGAATCATAATCCATTACTTTTACCTTCATGGCTATTTTATTATTACTCCAAAAACAGAGTGATGAAAATATGTATTTGTTAATAAAAATATAAACAGAATAAATGCACATCTGGGGCAATAACCTTTGAGTTTCACAAGGGCTTATACTTTCAAGTATAATTATTCATGTACTTACAAAGTTCTATGAAATCTTACATCCTAGAGCGTATTAATATAATATAGAAATTAACCTTCTGAGAATGCACTGATTAAGTCTATTACAGAACAATTTTTTTCTCATGATGTCACATTAGTCTCACTTTCTTAATCAACCTATGGCACTAAAGTGCTTTCATATCATCTAATGTGAATTACTACTGAAAGGAAGATTTTTTCTTTCAAATTAGACAATAAATTTAATATGTACAATACATAAACTTATAACTATTCCCCTCTTAATATTAAGAGATTTAGGATAAAGTTTGCTTAAATTGTTCCCAAACACATCGAGAACTTAAACACTGACAATATTTTGGAATAATTTGGCAAAATAAATACGAAAACAAACTGCAAACTATGGCTAATGAAATCAGGTGCAAGTATTATCACTTCTCACTTCTTTTCTCTCTAAGCAAACTGATTTTATCACTTCTTGACAGAGGAGGAACCAAGTATTTCTCTCTTCTAATTCTATGTTGTCCCCTAAAGAATTCACAATTGTTCGGTACATGATGTGCTGTTAAGTAGTGAGTTAAGTACAAATCACACAATCTTGCTGTTGCTTGCTGTTGTTCCCTAGTACTGCTGATAAGGAGTGGTCCCCGAGGTACACTGACGCATGCTAGGATATGCTTTCCTGACTACAATGCACACTATCGGGGGTCTTGGTCTTTACAAGATGTTGAGGAGCCGTACGCAATCCTCAGCATGGCAATGAGAGCTCTGCTTGAATTCCAAGGATCGCATTATTCCTCATCTACCCCGCAGAGCATTCAAGAAGGCATCAACAAGCTTAGAACTGACCAAGCTGGCTTAATGTTCCACTCAGCCTGACCAAACTTTGGACAAGATTTCTTCTCTTTTTTTAAAGATATGTTTATCTTATTCCTCCAAATTTTTATTTAAATTCTAATTAGCTAATAAGCAGCATAATATTGTCTTCTGGTGTAGAATTCAGTGATTCATCACTTACATACAACACCCAGTGCTCATCACAAGTGCTGTCCTCCTTATTACCTGTCACCTATTTAACTCATCCTCACCCCCTACCCAGCCCCATCTATCTCCCCTCCAGTAACCATCAGAAAGACTTCTTCTTAATTCCAGGTGCTTGACCTGTCTTTTCTGACATTTACCTTAGAAAATTTACCATTGTATTTCACTGTCCCTTTGAAATGTTTTCTCCCAGCTTCTTGCTGGTTTTTCAACACAGAGCTGTCTTTCTCAAGCACACAGGAGCCCTTCCTTTGAAATATGATATCATCAAGGAAGATAGCGCTCCTTTCAGTCTCTGTGGAAGGGTGGGAGCCTCACTTGAGTAAGCAACAGCAAACACAGATGGCTTCATCAGACCTGCTAACCTTCAAGCTAATTTTCCACTGGTCCACTTTGGTGCTTAAAAAAAATTTTTTTTTCCTGCCCTCTGTTTCAATAGCACTTGAGATCAGTCAACTTCATTCTATTGCAATAGACTTGAATAAACTCTTTGTTGCCTGTTTAACTCCATCCAGTACAGATTTTCTTTGATAGTACACAAATTATTCCAATCCCCTTTTCATTCTCCTTTTCTCCTTCTGGTATTAATACAGATAGTTTTTTGTTTTTGTTTTTGTTTTTTTTTCTCTTTGACTTGCAGTACACACAATGTCTCTAAGCATCTTTCCAGGAATACGAAACCTCCATTCCCACTATGCCTGTACACACCCCTTACAAGCAGCGCTGCCATTATTATATCCAGAGAATCAGAAAATCTAGGACTACGACTCCAGGAGTTAGAGTGAATCTGTAGTGATTTAATGTGATACCTGTGCCCTGGGGCAACCAATTTTAAAATGCAGCCATTCCAGAAAGCTAACACAAAACAACAAGAAAAAAATATCTCAGATACTCAGTGATTTAAAATAGTATGCTTGTGGTCATTCCTTTAATAAAACTGCAAAAGTAAGATTCTTACTAGTTAATTATATTACTGCATGATTAATTGCTCAGGATACAGTTTCTGAAAAGTTAATTTTGGAAAAACTCATGAAACATTTTAAGATTATTTAAATGGTTTTCCAGAAAAAAAAATAAATGATTTCTTTAGCTGAAAATGAAAGTGTTTTCATCTCATAACCTCAGGAGCATTAAACACTGTCACATAAGAACTATCTAGACTTCTACTTCTGGATCTGTAAATAATGAAGTAGAGATCAGAACAAACCTCCTGCTACAAAACAGCTAGAAAAACTGGCTAAAATATGTAGCCGAACTTATGAGAATATTGTCAGGAGCTACACTGAAGAGAAGCTCTAAATCAGAATGGCAAGTGGGTAATGACCACCTTAAGCTGTCCTGAAGGAATCTGTCTTCAGAACCAAGGAGGTTTTATTTTCCTAGGTCAGCAGGATGGGAAACAAGATCTTGGACAGGTCTCCATGTGGAGAATTGAGACCCAGACACTCCTCCCATCCCCATTTCACAAATAAAACTAGAACATAAAGAGCTATAACTCTGGGACTGAGTGGACCAGAAACAAGTCGCCCCACTGACAGGAAGAAATAATGATGTTACTCCGAATTGGCTCAAGCTCTAGATGTGTGAGGTTCTACATGAGCGATTTATAAGCATAGACCCATTTTCAAAGGAACTTGAGTGTTGGGGTTCTTGGGTGGCTCAGTGGCTTAAGTATCAGGCTTCAACTCAGTTCACAATCTCACAGTTAGTGCATTATTGCTTGGGATGTAAATTTCCACAGCGCAACTACTGTGGAACATAGAATGGAGGTTCCTTAGGGGGAAAACCCTTAAGGCATTTATTCTTAACATGCGGTCTGCTAAATTACCATAGTGCCCCTATAGACTGATAGTTACTTCCTTCAAAAAATTGAGAATATTATTTTATTTTTCTTCTGGTCTATTTTTCTAGTATGAACTATTAACCTGTCATAATTTAAAGTCAATTGTTGTTGTTTTCCAGTTCTTTTTTCCCCTCCTTCTCTTCTTTTTTCCACTTATTTTTCTATTTCTACTTGCTATTAGTTTTGCTTCCTGAATCAGAGGAGAAATAATTTCAGCTTCTTTTTTAAATCTTACATATTACCTCTTATTCCAGAATTTGCAGTCTTCTGCTAATAACTCTTTCAGATATATGTTGGAATTACTAATTTTATTCCTAGGCATCTTACATTTCCTTTGATACTTTTATTATTTTTTCTCCATGTGCTATTTTTTTTATTAATTAATTCATGTAGAAGAGCCAAAAATTCAGTCCTCCATTAAGAGAAACCTCGGGCTGCACGTAGCCCCAGTCCCAGGCCCAGGAAAAGCCTCAGACTGTTCAAGGCTAAAGCCATCCTCAGACCGCCCTCAGTTCAGCTCATCAAAAAGAAAAAAAAGAACCATTCCTATGGTCTGAGTCAAGGCTGGAACCTGCAGATACAAACTAGCTCCTTCCGCTTCTGTACCATTGCTTAAGGCTTGAGTTTCAGCCTCCCCGGAACTATCAGGCAGCTGCACACTGCCCAAGGCCGAAGAAACTGGCCACCACATCACTCCTCCACACTACCCTGGCAACACCCAATCAGGAAAGGCCAGCAGCCACCCTCCGCCTTACTGAAGGAAGGGCCTAGGGAGAGAGAAGGTAACCTGTTAGTCGCCGAACAAGACCCTAGACTCGCTCTATGATTGGCTGAATTCAAAGGTATCCTAAATGTTATAATTGGATCCCGCCAAAAACCTGATGGCGGGAACCAATCAAATATGGTATATGTTCATATTTAAATATCAACCAATGACAAACCTGTAACCATAGAGATCTCCTGTCCCTCCCCACGACTTGTTTACTCCTGTCTATAAAAAGGCTGCAAAGGCTTTGTTCAGGGCCTCTCAGCGTCACCGGCGACGAGTGCGCGGAGGTCCCGGTTCTAACCTGCAAATAAACAACCCTTGCCGATTGGCTTTGACTCTGGTCTCTGGTGGTCTGTTTTTGGGGTCTCTCGAACACTGGGCGTTTCAATGTATCTTCCAGCTAACTAGTATTTCTTTTAGAATTTAAATCCCCATTTAATCCATACAATTAAATTTTTGTTCCAAACTTTATATTTATTATTTTCATAAATTATTTTTATATAAATCATCCTAGCATTATTTTAATTTTTTTAAATGTTTTTATTTCTGAGAGAGACAGCGTGAGCAGGGGAGGGTCAGAGAGAGGGAGTCACAGACTGAAACAGGCTCCAGGCTCTGAGCTGGCAGTCAGCACAGAGCCCGACGCGGGGCTCGAACCCACGAACCGCGAGATCATGACCTAAGCGAAAGTCGGACGCTTAACCGACTAAGCCACCCAGGTGCCCCGATGGAGGCATTTTTTAAAACTGTAGCTGACCCTAACAGATTCCTTTCCCTTCCTTTTTGTTTCCTAATAGACTCTTGCACTAAAATCGTGGTCTCGATATAGTATGCTCCAGGGAACTAAATTAGTCATATAGCCAAAAAGAAAATAAGCAAATGAATCACATTTCACAATTAAAGGTAAAAAGTTATAGACCAATAAAGAAATAATAATAAACACACAGAACTTTCCACTGACATATGGTAAGTTCTCAGCAAACAAGTGTCTAAAAAATTCTTTAGAAACAAGGAAAATAAACAAGATCAAAGCTTCAAAAAATAAATTTGAACAAAGAATTTGGTAATCAAAAGAATAATTATTATCAACTGCAGGCATAAACAAGGATAAAATAATAAGTAATTTTGGTGAAAAAACAAATGAAATTAAAATAATGGACAATAATAAAAGGTGTAATATGAGAGAGTATACGGAAAATCATTTCTTTCCTAAGACCTCTGTATGGTAAGGAATGGGAACAGACTTAGCAAGATTCATTAAGAATGATTATAATAGACTATTAAGAACAACATATACAGATTTGTGAATGTAAATAAACTAGACAATATTACAATTTTAAAAACCTTTATCTAAATAAAGTGTTCCAAAAACAAATAGAAAAGGAAATCAACTTACTACCATTCAGATAATAGTGTAACCTAATTAAAAATAATGATACATTGGGGTGCGTCAGTGTCTCAGTCAGTTAAGCTTCCGACTTCTGCTCAATTCATGATCTCATGGTTCATGAGTTTGAGCCCTGCATTGAGCTCTCTGCCATCAGCACAGAACCCAATGGGGATCCTGTGTCTCCCTTTCTCTGACCACCTCCCCCGCTCTTGTGCTCTGCTTCTCTCTCTGTCTCCAAAATAAATATTAAAAACATGCTAAAATAATTATACATTATACTAGGCCAATATTATAAATGATATTAATGGAAAATTATTAAATATAATACTTATCAACCAAAACTTACAATGCTCAGACATTAACATCATTGTTTAGCCTAGAAACGCAAAACATGTTAATATTAGGAAAGACATTTCAGGATAGTCACAGAAAAGGGAAAAACGACTAATATTACACTAGATGTAGAAAAAGCATTCCAACACCAATTCAACATAAACTCATGAATAACAAAACAATGACACCAACACCACTTCTGAATAAAAATCTTCAGTAAGATGCTACTACACACCCACTACAATGTCTATAATCAAAAAGAGATAATAAAAAGTGTTTATGGGGATCTGGAGAAACTGAAGCCCTCATACATTGCTTTTAGAAATGTAATATGATGCAGCTATTTGGAAAAACAATTTGACAGTTTCTGAAAATGTTAAACATAAACTTAAAATACAATGTACCAATTTCACTCCTAGGAATCTATTAAAGAGAAATGGAAGCATATGTCTACAAAAAGGCACAAATATGCAGTTCACAGCAGCACAATTCATCATCTCAAAAAAAAACCTGAACAATCGTCCAACTAGTGAATGGATAAATAAAAAGTGGCATATTCATGCAATAGAATACTGTTCAAGAATTTAAAGTAACTACTGATGCATGCTATAAAACAGATGATTTGCAAAAACATTATGGTAAGTAAAGAAAAGTCAAAAACAAAAGATACTTCTTGCATGATTCTGTTTATATGAAATTTCCAAAAAAGGCAAATTTCAGAAAAAATATTAGTGTTTGCCAAAGGAATAACTAGAAGTGGAATCTCTCCCCTATGATGGAAATATTATAAAACCACATTTACCACCATTGTTGCATGACTTTATACATTTCAGAAAATAGATATCAATAACAAATTTAGATTTTAGTGGCTTTTCACAAAGAACTGCCATCCATATAGAGATAAGCAACACACCGACCGATAAACAGAACTTGCATCCTAGATACTCTCCTCATGCCCTTCTCTGTCACACACTACCCCAAAGGTAAATCCTTCTAATTTTTAGATGTAATTAGGTAAACTTGGAGTAACTAAATTAAGTACTATTATGTCTGCCTTTCGTTTAACATTGTCTGAGAGATTCATCTGTTACTACATATGGCAGTTAATCATTTTCATTGCTCCAAAGTAATACATTGTATATCTCAATTCAATTATTCATTCTTTGTGTTCATGTTTTTATTTCAACTCCAGTTAGTTAACATACAGTGTAATATTAGTTTCAGGTGTGCAGTATAATGATTCAACACTTCCATACATCACCCAGTGCTCATCACAAGTGCATTTCTTATTGCCCATCACCTACTTAACCCACCCCCTCGCCCTCATTTATTTTTGATGGACAATTGAGTTATTTGCCAGTTTTAGCTACCTTAAAAAAATCTACTTTTTTATCTGAATCTTTTCTCTGCACATTTGTAGGACTTACCGTTGAATATATAACAGAATGAAATTTCTGAGTCAAAAGGGATGTGTTTATTTAACTTTAATAATTATGTGTAGTTTCCCAACATGGTGCTAATATATAGTTCCATGAGCAAAATGTCAGATTTCGAATTGCTTACCCTCTTTTAAGTGGGTGTATAATTAAATCCTAGTGATGTTTTGCTTTTCCATTATGATGGGTGAATTCGGACATCTTTTCACATAGTTATTAGCCATTTAGTCTATATTTTATAGACTAAAATTATAAATTTAGTCCACACTTCTGTTCATTTTTTAAAAATTATTGCCTTTTTCCCCATTGATCTTAGGCAACTATGCATATACTCTGATAACACTTGTGTGTTGAAAATAGGTTCTTTCACTCCATGACTTGAATATGATAGAAATTCAGTACCTACTTTTTATAAGATTAAGGACACTCTCTAAATTTTCCTTTACTAATAAGATTTTTTTTCTTTTCTAAATGAGTAAGAGCTAAATATGAATAATTTACCTAGATTTTCTATAAATATCCTTCTCTTGTTAACCTTGTTTATTTTTTAAAATATTAAATCCATTCATGAAATGAACTCACCCTGTCCTCCTTATATATGTCTCTGGATATGACTTGCTAACACACTGATTAGGAATTTAGCACATTTATATATATAAGGCAGATTGACATACAATTTTCTTTTCTTTTTTTTTTTTTTACGTTTTATTTATTTCTAGGAGAGAGAGAGAGAGACAGCGTGAGCAGGGGAGGGTCAGAGAGAGAGGGAGTCACAGACTGAAACAGGCTCCAGGCTCCGAGCTGGCAGTCAGCACAGAGCCCGACGCGGGGCTCGAACCCACGAACCGCGAGATCATGACCCAAGCGAAAGTCGGACGCTCAACCGACTAAGCCACCCAGGCGCCCCTACAATTTTATTTTCTTGTTACACAGTCTTGGTAAAATAATATAGTGGCCTCCTTAAATAATGCAGGAAACATGTCTTCTTCTGTGTTCTCAAAAAAGTATATGTAGCACTGATGTTACTTCTTTTGTATAGGTTTGAAAGAAGTAACTGGGAAAACCATTTGAATGTGTAGTTCAACTGGTGTGACAGTTTAGGTATAAAATCTATTTTTTCATAAATTTTTTGAAATATTAGGATTTTACATTTTTGTATCAATTTTCTTGTTAGGTTTTCTAGCAGCTTGTCCACATTATCTACATTTTATATTACATTGTTTTTAGCCAAGATTGTTGAAAAGATAGTATCTTTTCAGTTTAAAGACTATAGTCTCTGAAGTGATTTCTCCTTTTCATTCTTAATATTAGTAATTGCACTATCTCTTTTTCTTGGCTCTGTGTTGCCAGGTGGTTATCAATTTCACTGGTTTTTAAAAATAGGGGCACCTGGGGGGCTCAGTCACTTAGTCCAACTTCAGCACAGGTCATGATCTTATAGCTTGTGAGTGATTTGAGTTCGAGCCCCACATAGCATTCTCTGACAGCTCAAAGCCTCGAGCTTGCTTTGAATTTTGTGTCTTTGTCACTCTCTGGCTCTCCTCCACTCATGCTTTGTCTCTCTCACTCTCTCAAAAATAAACAAACATTAAAAATTTAAAAAGAAAAAAAATATCTTCAGATATATTGAATTATCCTATTGTATATTTTCCATTCATTAAGGACAGCATTATCTTTATACTATTTCCTCTCTTTCCAAGAAAGCAGTATATTCTTAGATCACTGATTTTCAGGTTTTATTTTCCTTTAATGTATGTACTTACAATTTAAAATTGACACTAGATTGATTTTAGTTTTATTCTATAAGTTTTGATATATTACATTTTTATTAATAGTTTAAAATATTTTTGAAACTTTATTGTGAATTCATTTTCTACCCATGACTGATTTAGAGTATTGCTTAAAGTGTAAGGGAAAACTTTCATTATAATCTTTCTATTATTTTTATAGGGCAGTTCTACTATAATCAGATAATATACCTTTTATGATTTTTTTTAATGAGACTTGCTTGATTTAAGGTGCTACTATACATACACACACACACACATACACTGTGCACACATTGGGTGCCATGCTATATATTAGTCTATTGAGAACATTTGTAAATAGAATTGCTTAAATATTTTATACTTTTCTTGTTACTGTGTTTGCTTATTTTCTATCCTAGTTGAGAGTTATGTTGAATTTACTTACTGCTTTAGGATTTCTATTCTTTTTAGCTCTTTCAATTTAACATACTTAATATATGCATTCTAATCTTAAATCATAACATTTTAAAGATAGATCATCCCTTTTATCAACAGGAAATGTTTTTCTACAGTCATTACTCTTATATTAAAATCTACTGTTGTGTATATTGATATAGTTACATTAACTTTCTCTTAGGTAGTATGTGCACTGTGTATATTTTTCAATTATTTTATTTCCTATACATTTATATTTAAGGTATGTTTCTTCTAAGCTGAATACAGTTTTCTAAAAAAGTTTTGAATGTTTATTTTTTTGAGAGATACAGAGTGTGAGTGGGAGAGGTGCAGAGAGAAAGGGGAAGACTCAGAATCTCTGAGCTGTCAGCACAGAGCCTACAAGGGGCTCAAATTCACAAAATGCAAGATCATGACCTGAGTGGAAGTCAGATGCTTAACCAACTGAGCTAACAAGGTGCCCCTGAATATAATTTTCAGTGTAGGCTGAACATAGATATTTTAGTTGGATTTTATGTTTATGTTCAATGAAATTACTTAAGAATTTTGATTTCAATCTATAATTTTATTACATGTTCTACGAATGTTTTGGGGTATTTTTTTGTTCTTGCTTTATTTTGAATGAATTGTTTTTATAATCTCTGTACAATTTTCATTTAGATTGCCAAATATACATAATGGGGAAAAGATGGTATGGTCTCTTCAACAAATGGTTGTTGAAAAAAGTGGTTATTCACATGCAAAAAATGAAACTGTACCCCTACATTAAAGTACACTCAAAATAGAATGGCTTAAAGACTTCACTGTAAGACCTAAAATAGTAAAACTCCTAGAACAAAACATAGAAGAAAAGTTTCTTGACATTGGTCTTGGCAATAATTTCTTACATATGACACCAAAAGCACAAGCAACAATAGCAAAAATTGCACACGTGGGGCAACTAAGACAGATGGAACATCTCCAAAACAGGAAGGCAACCTGTGGAATGGGAGGAAATATCTGCAAACCACAGGTCTGATTAGGGGGTTAATATCCAAAACATATAAGCTCTTACAACTCAAGAAAATAAATGAAATAGAATAATCTGATTTTAAAATGGGCTAAAGGTTTGAGTATTTTTTCAAGGAAGATATACAAATGGCAAATAGGTATATGAAGTGTGGCTCAACATCATTGGTTATGAGGGAAATGCAAACAAAAATTATAAGATAATAACCTCACATCTTTTACGATGGTTACTGTGAAGAAAAAGAAAAGCTGTGGGGAAGGCTGTAAAGAAATTAAAACTTTTGGGGGCGCCTGGGTGGCTTAGTCGGTTAAGCGTCCAGCTTTCGCTTAGGTCATGATCTCGCGGTTCGTGGGTTCGAGCCCTGCGTCGGGCTCTGTGCTGGCTGCCAGCTCAGAGCCTGGAGCCTGTTTCAGTCCGTGACTCCCTCTCTCTCTGACCCTCCCCTGCTCACGCTATCTCTCTCTCTCTCTCCTAGAAATAAATAAAACATTTAAAAAAAAAGAAATTAAAACCTTTGTACTTGTTGGTAAGAATGTAAAATGGTGCAGAAGCTATGGAAAACAGTATGGGGGGTCCACAAAAATTTAAAAATAAAAATACTGTACAATTCAGCAATTCCACTTTTGTGTATATAACACAAAGAATGGAAATCAGGATCTTGAAGAGAAATTTACACTCCCAATTTCACTGCGGCTTTATTCACAATGGCCAACACATGGATGCAACATGAATGACCATCAATATCAAAGAATTAAAAAATAAGACTAGTATAGATCCAGCAATCCCACATCTGGGTCTATATTGAAAACAGGTGAAAGCAGGATCTCAAAGATGTATCTGACTCCTGTCTTTACTGTATATTGTTCACAGCAGCCAGGATATGGAAACTAAAAATGTCCATGGACAGATGAATGGATAAAGCAAATGTGGTATATTCATACAATGTAATAGTATTCATTCATACAATGTAATAGTATTCAGTTTCTTAAAGAACACGGAATTCATAATATTTGCAACATTAAGAGACCTAGAATACATTATGTTAAATGAAATAATTCAGTAACAGCAGCTAAAATACTACACAATTGCACTTCTAAGAAGCAACTTAATCAATCTCATAGAAGCAGAAAATGGAATAGTGATTGTGAAGGTCTGGGGAGTGGGGGAGTGGGGAGTTGTTGTGCAATGGGCATGAAGTTTCAGTTATGTAAGATGAGGAAGTTCTGACAATATTCTGTACAAAACTTAACTACATTTAACAATACTGTATTGTGCATTTAAAAATTTTATTAACAGTTTAAGTCTCATATTAAGTGTTCTTACCAACATAAAGCAGGATATGAGGAAACTTTTGGAGGGGATAGATATGTTTATTACGTTGACCATGATGATGGTGAGTTGTTCAACGGGTATAAAATTTAAAAAGTTTCAGTTATTGAAGATAAGTAAGTTCTAGAGATCTGCTGTACAACATAGTGACTATAGTTAATGATAAACGTTATGCACTTCAAAATTTGTTAAAATGATAAATTTCATGTTAAGTTTTTCTACCATAAAAGGGGCGGGGGATAGCAGGCATGTTTGGTAAGTGTTGGATTTGTCTATCACTTCCATTGTGGTGATGGATCACAGGCATATGCCCAAACACACCAAACTGTGTATTTTAAACATGCACACTTTTTGTATAACAATTATACCACAATAGAGCTGTTAAAAGTTGCTTATAAGTTGAAAGAATTCTAGTTTTTTAATCACTGAAAGGAGGTGAAAAAAATAGCAGTATGGTTATTATAAAAAAATCATATGCAAGCTGAAGTTCCACTGACATCAAATTAGAAGACAATTTTCTTTTTTTTTTTCCTTTTCCTTGTTAGAGGAGGAATTTTCCTTACGTAAACTAATAGTTTATAGTGTTAGATACCACTGTGACACTGATCCATGGAATCGTTTTAAGTCAAGCATATTTTACTGCAGACTTAAAAATATCCAAATTTATGGAATTATTCAATGCCAGAGTCTTTCAAAAAATACTGTAAACAAAATGTTTACCCTACTTACTAGAAAGATTAAGCAGAAATATCTCCAGAATCTCCTTGTTTTCCTTTCTGCATTTGTCTTTTTTATTTGGACCCTCTATCTCATTACACCAGGTTTATAAATTGCTCTTCTTCCAGAAGTTTCTTTTCCAGTTCTACCCAACCTCTTTACTTTTTGAGAAGAAAAGTCAAAGCTATTCCTGTTAATCCCCTGTGTAGAGGTTTGAACATTGCTCACTCCCCATAGTAAATATCTCAAATCATCAACAGACCAGCCAGTCCTCTTCACAAACTAGTCCCAACCTAAATCAGCAAGTAGTATGTGTCCTCATATTTTAAATTTCATGATTTTATGCAGAAATGTTATTTTGTGCTGTTTTATATGAGGTATCATCTTCTTTTTATGTTATTTACTACCAAAAAAGAAAAATCATAATAGTTTACCTCCAGTTTTCTTTTTTTAATGTTTTGTTGTTTTTGAGAGAGAGTATGTGTGCACATGAGCAGGGGAGGGGCAGAGAGAAATGGAGAGAGACGGGGAATCTCCACCAGGCTCTATGCTCAGTGTTTACTATGAAGGGCTCAGTCTCCCAAACCACGAGGACAGGACCTGGGCCAAAATCAAAAGTAGGATGCTTAACTGACTGAGCCACCTAGGTGCCTTATTACCTGATATTTTAATAACTGTGTCACATAATATCATGTATTTTAGTATTTCTTGACTTCCTTTATAGGCAGGATAAATTAAACCTTATCTGAAAGTCCAACATAAAGATATTAAGGCAAAAGTCCATTGAAAAAGGAGCAAATCAAGTTTCCACTGTGAGTGGGATTCTCACTCAGAAACTATTATATTTTCATATATTAATACCTAACCCAACCCTTTCCCTGCTTTGACAGAGAAAACCAGGAATTTCTGTTAATTAACCTCTATTACTTATTAAACTTTCCTTTTTTTTTAAGAAAATGTGTTATTAATGCTTAATACTAGGAATTTATTCTACTCTAAAATGTTAAAAATTGGTGCATCTGGGTGGCTCAGTCAGTTACGCATCCGGCTCTTAATTTTGGCTCATTATCTCACTGTTGATGACAGTGTGGAGCCTGCTTGAGAGACTCTCTCACTCTCCCCAGTTCACATACACATGCTCTCTTTCTCTCTCTCAAAATAAATAAACTTAAAAATATTTTAAATGCTAAAAATGGCATTTCTTTTAATTTGTATTATAATAATCATTTGAACCTCAAATTGAACCTATCATAGTGATAGGTTACCTTAGCATCTTATAATACTTATACTAAATTATAACCATAATAATGATTTTTTTTTAAATTTTTTAAATGTTTTTATTTATTTCTAGGAGAGAGAGAGAGACAGCATCAGCAGGGGACGGTCAGAGAGACAGGGAGTCACAGACTGAAACCGGCTCCAGGCTCTGAGCTGGCAGTCAGCACAGAGCCCGATGTGGGGCCCGAACCCACGAACCGCGAGATCATGACCTAAGCAAAAGTTGGACGCTCAACCGACTAAGCTACCCAGGCGCCCCATAATGATTTTTATTATTTTAATTTCTTCAACAGTACTATAGTCAAAAATAATATTGCAATTAATTCTTCTTAAGCGCATGATATTTAAATTTCACTTAGATGCCTTAAATCAACTTTAAAAAACATATATTTAATTCTTGTTATACTTTAAAATGTCTTATATACCTTAATCTCTCCTGATAAAGTTACATTATTTAACTTTCAATGAATTAGTTTAAAAGGAAAAGTCTCAAAAAGAATGAGAAAATTAAATTTAAAAGCCATTTAATGTTTAAGTAAAATAACACATACGTGCATGCCCATAAACTTTCCATTCCTGGATAACTTTATTGATTTAGTCATCTCTGTGCACAGTAGGAGTATCTTTCATTAGTAATCATTTTGACTTTGTTTTGTAGAAGTGATCTTTTAACAAAGGTATGATGATAAACTCCAATTAAACTCTTACTTATGAAAAACCCTACAGTAGTTACCTTGAATCATTTTGTTTTTCACAAGTACCTAAAATAAATTAAATGGCATATTTCACATGAAAAGCTAGCTCCATAGTTTTAGAGAAAATATGACATATCTTGACATGAGAATTACCTTTCATCTTTTTTCCTAAGGACCTGAACAGACACTAATGGCCTTGTCCCAAGTTTCCTCTTACCACATTCATATATTTTTAATGACTCCTTTTATTGTAAATTCTGTTTGAAACTATGTGAAAGGGTTTTGGCGTGACCCAGAACAGAGTTACCTTTTGTTTATTTTTTTCCAAAGTTATTTTTTAATGTTTATTTTTTATTTTTGAAAGAGACACAGAGTAAGAACAGGGGAGGGGCAGAGAGAGACACACACTCAGAATCTGAAGCAGGCTCCAGGGTCTGAGCTGTCAGCACAGAGCCCAACAGTGGGCTAGAACTTACAAGCCATGAGATCATGACCTAAGCCGATGTCCGACACTTAACCAACTGGCCAGCCAGGAAGCCAAGAGTTATTATTATTTTTTTTTAATATTTTTTTATTTATTTCTAGGAGAGAGAGAGAGAGAGAGACAGACACAGCGTGAACAGGGGAGGGTCAGAGAGAGAGGGAGACACAGAATCTGAAACAGGCTCCAGGCTCTGACCTAGCTGTCAGCACAGAGCCGGACACGGGGCTCGAACCCACGAACCGCGAGATCATGACCTAAGCGAAAGCCGGACGCTTAACCGACTAAGCCACCCAGGCACCCCAAGAGTTATTTTTTAAAACCAGTAAGAAGGGGTGCCTGGATGGGTCAGTTGCGCCTCTGACTTCAGCTCAGGTCATGATCTCACAGTTTGTGGGCCCCATTTCGGGCTCTGTGCTGACAGCTTGACAGCTCAGAGCCTGCTTCAGATTCTGTGTCTCCCACCCCCCCTTCTCTGCCCATCCCCTGCTTGTACTCTGCCTCTTTTTCTCAAAAATAAGCATTAAAAATTAATTAATTAATAATAAAATCAGTAAGAAAACCATCAATTTTAGAATTCTACCATAAATAGTTAACATGGTTGAGTTTTCTAAATATAAATGTATATTCTTTTGTTCTTAAAAATTCTCTCATGGAAAGAAATAACTTTTCCTCTTTTGCCACCAAAGGTAACAGAGAGATGTCAGAAAGATATGAGAAAAAATAGGAGTTAAATAATAAAATACAGAAATAAAGACAAAAAGTCTTATAAGTCAGTAGTGAAAGCAAGAAGTGGGAAAGAAAGCAGTAAGGAAGGAGGGGGAGGGAGGGAGGGAGGAAGGAAGGAAAAAAGAGGAAGGAATGGAAAGGAAGAAAAAAATACAGCTACATTTTCAGAGTGATTTTGAAAGCAGAATGCTAAGTTTCCCAGGTATTTGGAAAATTTAAGATGAGATTATCAAGTGGAGAGGGTTGATGAAATGTAGTTGTAAGGATCTATTCTCAAAGGATAAGTCATCACAGAACCAAACAAACTTTTGCAAAAAGGAATTCAGGTATAAAGGGAAGGCAGTAAAAAGAATAGAATCAGCTGCTTCTTTATAACCTGGCGATATTTCACATTTTGGAGCCCCTGACACACAGAGGTGCTGACAGAGATCAGAAGGACATTGTACAAAAACAACACCAAAACAAACCTCACCATGTAACTTCTTGACAGTAGGGTCCAGAGCAGAGTCCCTCCAACTTCTTCAAGCTCCTCAGGCTCCTGAGAAATGTAGCTGTGAGCAGTCTTACAATTCAGACATATATAAGCAAGGGGAAAAATACCACAGCTCTGTATCTCTGGATGCGTGCTTAGAATATAGACATGTCAGAGGCGCCTAGGTGGCCCCATCAGTTAAGATCTGACTTCAACTCATGATCTGATCTAACAGTTCATGGATTTAAGCCCCACATCAGGCTCCATGCAGACAGCTTAGAGCCTGGAGCCTTCAGATTTGGTGTCTCCCTCTCTCTCTGCTCTGCTCATGCTTTCTTGCTTTCTCTCTCTCTCTCTCTCTCTCAAAAATAAACATTAAAAAAATTAAAAATGAAAACAGACATGTTCACAGCTCATCCTATCATTTGAAAACTTCTAGCTATAGATTTTTAAAGTCCAGACCAAACAGTGAATAATGGTGACAAAACAGAAAAATTTATATTCTCAGAAGGTATTGCAATAAGTGATAAAACTCAGTTATGTCATGGAAGTGATTGAGTTTCAAATATTATTCTTTATCACCAAAAAGCAAAGAAGAAGAAGAAGAAGAAGAAGAAAACAAATGAAAAATGATTATAGTCCTCACAATAATAACCACTAAACACCTTGGTCAATAATACTTCAAATAAGCATACCTCATAATCACAGGAAAAGTAAATAAAACTTTGTAGCAAATAAACACGCAACACGCCAGTGTTCCTAAGTATTCTTCATATGTGAGGAAAATAATTTAACAGACTCAGATATACTCAAGGACTAAATCCTTTATCTACAGACTACTTACATGTTCCTAATTATATTAAACCCTATAAAATATAATTTTGATAAGTGGTAAAAATTTCTTTCCTCATGTGAATATATTGCCAACCCATTAAGTTATTTAGGGCAATTAGAAAACATTTCTCAATCCAGCAAGAGGATATAACATTTGTAAATATTTATGCACCCAGGATATCAGTATGTAAATATATAAAGCAGGTATTAACAAACCTAAAGAAAAAAAAAGGACGGCAATACAATAACAGGGAAAATTTTAATATCCCACTTTCACCAATATATAGGTCATCCAGAAAAAAAATCATTAATAAAATACTGGTCTTAAACAACACATTGGACTTAACAGATGTATATAAAACCAATGCATCCAAAACCATAGAACGTACATTCTCAAGTACAATGGAATGCTGTCCAAGACACATCATTATTTGGGCAACAAAACAAGCCTCAAAGAATTTAAGAAGACTGAAATCATATCAAACATCTTTTTTGACCCCAAAATCCTTAAAAATTTATGTCAATGAATAATACTGTGGGATATCTGATCAGAAAAAGTGAGGGGTAGAGAATACATTTAGTGATAACATGCCAAACGTTTGTAAACATTAAAAAATTTAAAAGAATTATATTCCTACAAATTAATACATGGAATTGAGCTAAGATAGAGAAAAAAAAAAATTAGGTGGCTCAGTCGGTTAAATGTCCTACTCTTGATTTCAGCTCAGGTCATGACCTCATGGTTGTTAGTTTGAGCCCTAAGTGAGGCTCTATACTCTCTCTCTGCCTCTCTGTCCCTCTCCTGCTCTCTCTCTCTCAACAAAAATTAGGAAGTGGTTATTTTGAGCTTTGTACAGCAACATTTTGATTATAGACATGTACACAAAACCACAGGCAACTGAAATATTCTCTTCATTACTTTTCAACCATATGTATGTGAAGGATCATTTTCTTTCGTTATCTTGCAATCACATCAACACATTCTGAATTATAATTTTTTTTATAAGTCAAAACCCGTTTTGCTTGCCCTTTTTTTTTTTTTTGCTAAAAGTATATATATGTGACTACTTCATATATACACCTTCTTAAAACAGAATAGGACATATTCTAAAAGGGCCTGTTATAAGGTGCATGAAGCTAGCTAATACAAAGGTAAGGGAAAAAGAAACACATAGGAGATAAAATGGGCACATATAACTTACTCCATCATAAGGCAATTGCATGTAAGTCTGATTAGGAGACTGTCATTCGTTTTTAAGTAAAATTCAACATTAAAGATTATTTCTCTTTGCCTTGCTTTCAATGTGTCTAATTCAGTCTAATTCCACTGATAATTTGTTCCACAGGTAAAAGTGAATTGCATTTCATAGGAGGATATTCCCATTTCCAAATGAAAGATATTCTCATTTCCTGATAGAGAAAATTAATGGGAATTAATTAATTTCCTGATAGAGAAAATTAATGGGAATTAAAATACAACTTTATTTTTTTAATTATTTATTTTGAGAGAGCTAGCATGCAAGTGGGGGAGGGGCAGAGAGGGAGAGAATCCTGAGCAAGTCAGGGAGGGGCGGAAAGAGAGAGAAAGAGATAATCCCAAGCAGGCTCCTTACTGTCATCATAGAGCCCAACTCCACTTGATCTCAAGAATCAAACCATGAGATCATGACCTGAGCTGAAATCAAGAGTTGGATGCTTAACCAACTGAGCCACCCAGGCACTCCTGAAATATAACTTTAAAGGAAGTTTCTGGTGAGTCGGTAGATGCATTATTTGATTATAGTGACTGATAAAATATATGCATGTATTATTCATTATTACTTAACAGGATTTTCTCTACTTAAAAGAGTAAGCATTAATAGAAAATTTTATATGTATATATATATGTATACATATACATACACATAGACACACACACACACACACACACACACACATATAAATCTAAAAATAGCCTGTATTTGTAGCTGGAACACACGGATCTATATGTAATTTTCAAACATTCTGTAAAATCTTTGAAATTATACCTTTTAACCATGTATATGCTCATGTATTTTTTGAGAGCAAAGGAACTGTACTTATCTTAATATTACATGTAATCCAAAGTAGAAGCTTGATTATGAAACCACTGCATAGGAATGCAAGTAAATAAATAAATACTCAGATTAAAGAAAATGAAGAGCTGCAACAGGTTTTCTTTTATGTAGCATCAGGACAAATATCCATAACGATAGAAAATTATCACTGGTATATTTTATGCATCTCACAATAGCTCTTTATGATAATTTATATTATGCTATGTCAATAAAAACATAAAATTGTTAGGATATAATATGGTTTGCAGGAAGTTATTTATTAAATAAATAAAAGGAATTCACTTCAAACAGATTCAATAACATATATTCTTTCCTACTATACTATTAGAAAGGTATCAATAAAATAAGTGCCTTTACTCATCACAGAATTATAAATCTTAATATTTTTTTCCATTGAATCAGCAAATAAGCCCACAATTGGAGATTATTTATGACCTTGAAAATATCACTCCATTCCACAGTAGGAAGCAGGAAAAAAGGTAACCGGGTGGCTATAGAACACACATGTATACACACACATACACACACACGCACAAAATTTTTCTTCTAAACTTAAAATACAAGTTTTCTTTTCAAAAAAGTACAGTGCTATTTTTCTCCCCTCTCTAGGACTGATTACAAGAACAGCATTTAGCATTAAACAGTGGACCAACTGAAAAGAGAAAACAAATATCCACTCATTCCTTTTTTTGATCTTACATACAAACTACCTTTTCTCCTACTTATTTCATATTGACAACTCTTTCTCCCATCCTTTAAGCTACAGAGATAAGCTATTTATCTTAAAATTGGCCAATGTTAAAGTTTGGTAACTACTGTCAAACAACCTCGGCAAAGAAATATGTTCAGTGCCTAGATATTTTCATCATATTGTCACTCTACTTGCATTTGGCAAGGAAAAGGGAAGCAAGAGAGATGCTCCCTATGTAAATAATTAGAAACTATTATGGAATCTTCAATAAAGAATAACCTAAATAATTTATTCTCAACCTTCACAGCAATTTTTTGCCCTGGCCTGAATTTTAAGAAAGAAAAGAATGCAATTATTTATAGTAAATCATTTTATATCAATATTTTACCTCAATATTAAATACTTTTAAAATAATATATACTTTCTATTTCCATAGCACTTTTTATTTTTACCTAATGAATAAAATTGTTTTTGTTGTTCTTTTAATAAAAACTGAAAGATAGATGCATTCTTTTAATATCTAAGGATTATTTGTCCTAGAAGACTAAAAATTAATTATAATAGATTATAAGAAAATGTCTCTGTATATTATATACAGTTTATTGACCATTAATGAAATAAAAACCCAGCTTTTCCCAATACATCACATGTATAAAGAAAAAATACATTAATATACCAACAGTTGTAGTGATTCTAAGTGACTGCTGGCAATATTAGTCTTTTTTCTCTGCAATAATTATATTACATTAAAATAAACCAACTGGTACAATGATGTTATTAGGCAGAAAATATATTCATAAAATTCAAAGTAGATATCCAAATACCATTATAATATCCAGAGGCACTGATTGGCAATGCAAATTATACTTTTTTATAATTTTTAGTTTTAGACATAAACATTTAACATATAGATGATTAATTTTGCCAAGTTAAATTTATAGCACTGATTTATAGCACCAAACCATTTGTTCTAAAATTTTGTATCAGGCTTTTAAGTAATATATTTTTTCCATTTAATTTTTCTATACAATAGTAAATATGTATCCTATGAATTTTGGAAAGCATGTAACAAAAAATGTTTTTTTGTTTACTTTAAAAGGACTATTTTCAAACTATTATATCCTTAATTTCAACAATTAAGAAAGTATCAAATTCAAGAGGGCTCTTTCACTTAGGAATGCATGTACTAAACTGGAATTAAATCTGTTAAGTGTTTTAGAATAGAAATCTTAAGCACTTGTGGTAGATTATTGTTTTCTGGATGAAATTTAAGAACTCCATCTGTTGAGCTTTATGTGCAAATTTTGTAACTCAGACTTTGGATGTAATAATGTGAAAGAAAATAGATGTAGCAGTAAATCATATTGCAAGTGAAGGCAGATTATATGATGCGTTTAAAATGTAAGATGTTTTTATTTCATTACAACATACTTAAAATAGGATGTTAAAGTTTCTTCCTGGAAGGTACCATGAAGGTACCTATGACACAGGGTCTTGCAGGACCCTAACACAGTGCAGAGCACACTGAAAGACAAAAATCACTTTAATGATATAAAAGAAAAAAAAAGTTCATTTTTAAATTAATAAAATTATTATTTCCTTTGCTCAACACCAATTTTTTTTTTTCCAGAAAAATACTGATGGACTAAAACAGATAACTGATGATAACGGTGGTGTGGCAACTATATCTGTTCATATGTCTCTACATCAACTTGAAAAAAAGAGAGAAAATGATTTTGTTTTTAATGTGAATCATCTAGCTCTTTGTGTCCATGATTCTTAGACAAGCAAAGTGATTCATTTCATAGTAATCCAGAAGATGCAAACACATTTTTTAATAATGACTNTTTTTTAGAGGAAGAGCACTGGGGGGTGGGGGGAGGGTGAGAGAGAGGGGAGACAAAATCCCCAAACAGCCTCCCAGCTGTCAGCACAGAGCCTGTTGGGAGGTTCAATCCCACGAACCATGAAATCATGATCTGAACCTAAACCAAGTGTTGGATGCTTAACTGACTGCGACACCCAGGCTCCACTATGCCTGCTTTTAAAAGGAGACTTTTAAAACCTGATTAGCAGTATGATGCCCTCTTAAATTTTTTTTAATGTTTATTTCCTTTGAGAGAGAGAGAGAGAATGAACAAGCAGGAGAGGGCAGAGAGAGGGAGACACAATCTGAAGCAGGCTCCATGCTCTGAGCTGTTCACACAGAGCCCGAGAGGCTCAAACTTATGACCCATGGGATCATGAGCTGAGGTCAGACACTTAATTGACTGAGCCACTCAGTGCCCCAGTACTATCATGCCCTCTTAAAGAACCTGATAGTTCCTTTTCATCTTCTTCCTAATCCTTCAAACTACTCCATCAATATCAGTCTTCCCCACTCGTCTCCAGATCTCATCACAATGGGGATGTCTTTTACACAACTCATCAGTTTCTCCTCTGATAATTACAATTATTTCCTGATAATTCTACTGCAGTGTCATGTAAATATACACCAAAAGTCAGTGATAGCACAGAATATTCAGGAAACAGGAAATTCAGGCCAAGAAGTGAGGAATTAGAGTCAGCTGAATATAATTATAAAATAGGTTAATAACTATTCAAAAATATTTTTTCTGCTTTATGCCATGCCTTTACATTATTTGCCACTGCAAGATATGTATTATCTAATAGAAATTGATATATATATGGTCTGTTAGTGGGAGAATTTATGCTAAGTTAGATAAGAATCTAGGTATTTTAATGTTTGCTATAGATATAGGTACCAAAGGCTTCAAAGTCCTCTAGTGGACTTGTCTTTGGGGTTCTTTCTCCACTGCTCCTTAGAGTGATCGTGACCTCTGTGACCTGTAACCCACTGTTATTACACCGGAGTCTTGTTAGTGTGATAATAGGTAACGAGATGTAGAGGAAACCATTCTATAATATTCTGAATGAATTTCAGACTCTGGCTGGAGTTTTCTCACTTGATTTTTTTTTTTTTTTTTTTTTTTTTTTTTTTTGAATCCCAATGGCCTGTTGGGTGTGTTTTAACCCCACAAGGTAAGACAGAAAGGCTGGAGGAGGATCAAGTGGGAAGGGATCTGTCTTGCTCTATTGGGGTGAGTTTTCTGATGGACTTCTTTGGCCTAGGAAGTAGGCATTTGTTAACAGATGAGTCGCTGGCTGTATTTCACAATGGTTACTTTTCCACTCTTGTCAGGGCCAGAAGATCTTTCTTGAATTCTAACTGTGTAGCATTCCTAGATGGAAAGACTAGTGGCAGAAGAGGTGTGAAGTCTGTACCACCCCTCACATGTCTTACTCTTATGCTTGTCCACACTCCGCTTCCAACAACTGAAGTGTTTCTACCAATGTACAACTACAGATATTTCTGTTCAGGTCAGCAGATCATAGCCACAACTCTCTAGACTTCCATGGCTTTTCAGAACTGGCAGTGACAGTTTGCCCTGAAACCTCCATTCTCTAACAGGCCCAGGAAAATTCACTGATTTTCATTTTTCCAGTCATTTCTTGTTGAAAGAACAGGAGTGAGAATCTAAAAGATCTTTACATGCAGAAGCTGAAACCAGAATCTCTATCAGTCTATTTTAAATTACTGATTTTTCAGTAATTTAGTTTTCAGTAATTTAGTTCAGTTTTCCTTAAAGAAAAACATTTTTGTAAAGTGGCTGAACGTACACTGTGAAGTACATCCTTAGTTGTGAGGGAGGGAGGGACCTCTACTCTTTTTTTTTACTTCTATATTCTTTTGTTCACCCGATATAGTTAGAGCACAGGCACACCTTGTAGATAGCTATTCTGACTGCTATAAAGGGATTCTGTTATTGTGACTTCACCCACATCTCAGGAGCAAGCATAATAACAAGACTACTCTATCCACACCCCAATTATTTGTTATCCTGCTGAGCATAATTACATTTTGCATGTCACATGACTATGCTTTCACCTAGAGAAACTGATTTTGTGCTGTGAAGCTTGTCTGGACTATTTTGTACTTAGTAAGATGGTAAGGTAGGAATTTTAAAAGGTGCGTGCCCTCCAAGCAATTATAATCAATAAGCCTCTATAGACAACCTGTGCACTCATCTTCACACAGGTACGGAGAAGGGCAGGTGACAGTAAAGGAAGAGTCCAATGCTTCTGAAAAGTGACTTAAATTAAGTTTCAGTAATACATTATCTCATGTTTCGAATTACCCATTGCTCTTAGAAGTAAAATTCATATATTTCTACAGAAGAGGAAAAACTGATGAAAGTAGAAAAACGGTAAGATTTCTTTAAAAATTTAAGATTTGAAATTACACTATAAAGAGATAACTGTAGGACAAGATCAGTGTGTGTTCTATACCCAACACAAATGGTGAATGTGTTAGTGCATTTAGTTTTTTTTTTCTTTTTGAGAAAGAGGGAGAGAGCACAAGTATGTGAGGGGCAGAGAGAGAGAGAGAGAGAGAGAGACAGAGGGAAAGAAAAGGAAGGACAGGGAAGGGGAGGGAGGGAGAGAAGTATGGCTCACGAGAAGTGGGGCTCACGCTCAACTGAACAGGACATGAGCTCACCTGATGTGAAACTCGAACTCATGAACCGTGAGACCATGTCCTGAGTCAAAGCTGGATGCTTAATGATTGAGCCTCCCAGGTGTCCTGCATTAGTGCATTTTGAAGCAATAAATGATAAAGATGGATTTGAAATGGAATGTTAAAAGGGCCTGCAAAAAATATTTACACGATTTATACCTATATTCTCATATGTATGTACTTGCACATGTATGCACATGTGCTATACATGTTTACGTTGTGTCACAAAAGACGCTAATATTTTTTTCAAGTTTTTATTTAAATTCCAGTTAGTAAGTTAACAAACAGTGCAACAGTAGTTTCAGGTGCAGAATCTAGTGACTGACCACTTTCAACATCCAGTGCTCATCACAACAACCACAAATATTTAGGTATGCAGTTGACTCAAAGAATTCCATAGAGATGTAAGATCATCATAAATAAAGGGAACATTTGTGATCATTTAAACCTGGATATTTGAAGTAGTGTAGCACTGAATTGGCTAGCATACTTGTACTTAGGCCAAAGATGCCTAGTAGCAGCACAAGGGACAAATATATCTAACAAACTAAGAGATTTTTGCACATAGTGTTTCAAAATTTAATTCATTGTATAAATGTAAATATAAAAATGTTTTATATGACTATTTCAATATCCACACTTTCCTGTTAAGTAGGAGACCTGTAAAACTGCATGCAAAGAAAGAACTGAACCTGATTTGTAGACATCTCCTCTAAAATGGGAAACATGTTCTCCAGAACATCACCATAAAGTTCAAACATATTTCACACATTTGCTGGATTTTCCAGTTGCTTGTAAATAACCAAATTTGTGTCTTCTGATATGGAGTGTAGCCATGCAATGAAACTTCAGTAACTTTAAGCATATTAAAGAGTTGCCATATTTTTCCATTACAGGGCACTTAATTTATACCATTAGGATTCAGATAGTTGAACACAGAAAATGGTATGCAATACACTTTGGAAATGTTCCTTTTACTGCCTTACACATTTATTGTTATAATGTTCTTATAATGCATTACATAATTGTATACTAGTGCTATTACAAGCCACATTATTTTTCTCTATTCCAGTGCAATGGCACTCATGCCTCACCTACCACAGCATATCCAAGTTGCCCTGTATTTCTGACAAAATGGATGACTTGTTTCTTCTCTAAATATACTGTTCTCCCCAACTGGGCTGCCCAAATATCATCTCTTCCATACTTATAAGAATACTACGCATTACTCAAGAGACAGCCTAAATGCAACATTTTTCATGAAGCTTTTACAGAAATACCTAACTCAATAATTATATGATCTCAACTGAACCTACTCCTTTTCTTTTTATTTGTTGACATGTTAAATTTGACTTGTACTTAGTCATGTGAACTTTTAAATATCCCAAACTGGGCTTTAAGCTTCTAGAGAAGGTCAATTTTAAGACTTTGTTTTTAGAGTTTTAAAATCAGAGTAAAATTGACAGGTAGATACAGAGATTTCTCATACACACTCTGCTCCCACACTAGCAAACCTCCCATGTTATCAACATTATCTCTCCATCAGAATGGTGCTTCTGCTACAACTGATGAAAGTACACTAAGCTCATAATCACCCAAAGTTCACAGTTTACACCACAATTCACGCTTGGTGTTGTACAGTCTATGCGTTTAGACAAATGTATAAAAAGGTGCATTCACCATTACACATAATATTTTCACTGCTCTAAAGAAAGCCTGTGCTTCGCCTGTTCATCTCTCCCTCAATCGCCAACTCCCTGGAACCACTTAACTTTTCTTGTCTCCATAGTTTTGGCTTTTCCAAATTGTTGTAGCTGTGTAGACCTTTTACATATTTTGCTTGATTTATACCTAAGTATTGTAAAGAGAGCAGACCTTATAGGTCCTTTACCACAGTGATAATAGTAATGACAAAACTTGGAACCGATTTCTGAGAAACAAGAAAAGGCCACAGAGTTAGCTTGTAGTTTCTTCTTCTTTCTTTGCAGTCAATGGAAAGACAAATTCTGGAAAATAACATGACTCTATAATTTCTTTATAAGAGAGTATAGATATTTATGTATAGATAGAAGACCAAAAATAACACTGATTTTCTCCTCTAGCCAAATAATTTACTAATAGCTAATTGTTACTGGCTGTTTACTATTTGACAGACCCTCAAGTCTTAACATGCATTACTAGTTTACAACCTAACCTAGGAGTTGGAAGTATTATCTCTATGTGGAAACTCATGTCCTCTCTGGGTTTAAAAGCTTGCTCAAGGTCACAGAGATATCAATAGACTGAAGTCTGATTCTGAAACTGATACCTTTAATGAACTCACCATCCTGCTTTTAGTTCTCAACATTTCATATTTTAAACCATTTATATTGGATTTTAAAAAGTCAAATTATAGTTTATTCAACCAAAATATATGATGGGAGAGGACTATTACACTTTACAAGAGTTCATGGGAACTAAGTGATATACAGATTTCTACAAATGCCACTCTGAAAATACTATACTCCTAGAAACCAATTTGTGATACAACGCAAAAAGATGTAAGGACTAAAAGTGTGCCATGTGGTGTTAACACGCTTACATCTTTTATATTCACACTATCTTTTTATAGTCTTTGTTTAAATACTACAGTGAGGAGTGCCTAGGTGATTCAGCTGGTTAAGTGTCCAACTCTTGATTTCGACTCAGGTCATGATCTCAGGGTTTGTGAGATTGACCCCACTTGAGGCTCTGTGCTGGGCATAGAGCCTGCTTAAGGTTCTTTGACTCACTATCTCCCTCCTTCCCTCCCTCTCTCTCTCTCTCTCTCTCTCTTTCCCGCCCCCCCCACCGCCTCTGCCCCTCTTCCACTCATTCTCTCTAAATTAATTAACTAATACTCTACTGAGATATAATTCACATACCACCCAATTCACTCATTCAAAGCACACAATTTAGGGGCACCTGGGTGGCTCAGTTGGTTGAGCATCCAACTTCGGCTCAGGTCATTATCTCCCGGTTCGCGAGTTTGAGCCCTGCATTGGGCTCTGGTACTGACAGCTTAGAGCCTGAACCTACTTAGGATTCTGTGTCTCCCTCTCTCTCTGCCCCTCTTCTGCTCACACTCTGTCTCTATGTCTCTCTCTGTCAACAATAAATATTAAAAAAAAAATTTAAACAAAGAACACAATTTAATGATTTTTAGTATGCTCACAGATATGTGCAACCATCAACACAGTGAAATTTAGAATATATTCATCACCTCAAAAAGATTCTCTGTACAAATAAGCCATCAGCCTCTTATCTGTCTTCCTCGTCTCCAGCTCTAAGCAACCATTATTCTACTTTCTGTTTCTACATATTCCCTTTTCTGGACTATTACTGAAATAGAATTATATAATAATATACAGACTTTACTTGAATGGCCTCTTTCATAATGATTTTGAGATCTATACAACTTATAGTATGTATCAGTACTTCATTCTTTTTTGGGGTTGAATAATATTCCATTTTATGGATATATACACACTTGTTTATCCATCTGTCCATTGAGGGATACTTGTGTTGTTTCCACCATTTGGAAATTATGAGTAATGCTGCAATAAATATTCTTATGCAAGTTTTTGGTGTCATGCATATGTTTTCATTTCTCTTGGACATAACTAGGACAGGAATTTGGGGAAGTATATAACAACTCTGTTTATCATTTAGGCAACTGCACACACTCTACCAAAGAGGTTGCACCAGTTTCCATTCCTGTAAGGAGTGTGTAACAGTTCCAGATTTCCCCACATCCTTGTTAACACTTGTTATCTTACTTTTCAATTCAATATCGAATTAACTTTTAGCCATCCTAGGGTATAAAGTTACATCTCATTGTATTCTTATATGTATTTTCCTGATGATTAATTATGTCCAGCACCTTTTCATGTATTTATTGGCCATTTGTATATCTTCTTTGGAGAATTCTGTTCAGATCCTCTGCCCATTTTTTAAAATGGATTCTCTTTGTTGCTGAGTTTTAAAATTTCCATATATATATCTAGATAAAAGTCTCTTGTTGGATATAGGACTTGAAAAACTTTTTTTTTTCCATTCTTTGAGTTGTCCTTATACTTTCTTTACTGTGTCCTTTGAAGCGCACAAGTTTTAATTTTGGTGAAGTCCACTGTAGCTTTTTTTTCCACAGCTGTTCATGTTTTTGGTGTCACAGGTAAGAATCCTTTACCAAATTCAAGGCCATAAAGATGTAACTCATATGTCTTCTTCTCAGAGTGTAATTTTAACTCTCACATTTAGGTCTTTGCTCAATCTGAGCGAAATACTGTACATGGTGTTAGGTAAGGTTCCACCTTCATACTTTGTATGTGGCTATCTGGTTGTCCCATCACCATTTGTTGAAAAGCATATTCTACCCACACTAAGTAGTGCCGGCACTCTTGTAGAAAATCACTTGATAATACACATGGGGGTTTATTTTTGGACTTTCAGCTCTATTCTACTGATCTGTGTGTTTATCCTTGTGCCAGCACTACACTTCTGCATTGTTAAAAATTATTTTAGGGACCCTGGGTGGCTCAGTTGGTTAAGCGTCTGGTTTCGGCNACACTATGAACCTAACTGTATATATACAAATTTTTATTTAATCCTTAATCTATCTAAAGAATATCATATATGCAAGGACTTCCTGGCCTGTGTCACTGCATTGCCCAATGCCTCAAGGCTTTTCACTTAATATGTAATCTCTAGATAATTAGAGTTGACAATGAGTTTTATTCCTAATAAATATTTTAAAGACAGTATTACTAAACGATGGAAACCATAAATTGGAATTATAATTCTTTGCATGCTCTTCCTTTATGAAATTCCACTCATAGTTTGTTCCATTAATATTTCAAAAGCATCCAGAAAATGGCAAGCAACAACTACAGCATGTATTTATCCCAACTGGTAAACATGTTAAATTTGATCAATTAAAATTTTTATTGCAGACTCCTTATTTCAAGTGACAGATCTTAGTCTCATGTAAATTTCAAGTTCTTGGAAGCTCACATAAACTAATTTAATAATGGTTATGTAACTGATAATTTGTATTTCTTGCTGTTTTCTACACTATACTAAATTATGTAACAAATGTTTACAATGCCCTCAAGTTATAATACTAACTTGTTATACTGAAATGGTTTTTTTGTTTGTTTGTTTAATTGACAAAACTTCTCAATGCATAGTGATAATTAAGAATTTACATTTGGAATACAAAATATTTCAACACGATATAAAAATGCATCTAAAGCCTAACCATTAATACACAGAACTATTCATACTGATGTATTTATATCTTAAGTCATGTTTATTATTTTAATTCATATTGTTTTCTACATACATGTATGACTATAAACACCCACTTCCCAATTTAAAATATATACTTACCCATACAAACATTCTTACAATTAAGAAACATCCATAATCTTACCCAGGTGAATCAAATATATACTTTCAGGTTTGAGGAAGAATGCCTCAAACAAAACCAGGAACATTGACAGTAAAATAGTAACAATGTTTCTCAAATCAATCATCATGTATTAAGATTATAAATTTCAAAATGCCCTTTTAATTATGGTTAGCTATTTATGGGATTTTTTAAAAGAATTCCTTAGACAGAAAAATTGTTCTTAAAATTCTATTGCTGGAAAGATATCTAGTATCTTAGATATTAGATCAAATTCACAATACATACTAACCAATGATTAGTTGTTGTTGTTGTTGTTTTTTTAATAAAGTCCAGAATGTCAGAGCAGAGAAGTATTTTTCTTAAGCTGATGAGCCACATATGGAAAGTATACATTCCTGGTAGTTGGGTGGTGGTGGTTTTAAATGAATTATTCCTTTATTTATTCACTTTGCTGTATTTACCTTTCCATAAATTTTCTAAGGCATATCAAGATTTTTAATGATCATCTATCCAGTTAGCATTGAGCTTTAATCTAAAGTTATCAGAGGAAAACTATGAAGAAATAGTATGCATCCAGATTAAGTAGAAATAATAACTACACAATATAAGGATTATTTTTCCTTGTGACAAATGAATCTTGCTTCATATTTAAATTCACATCCATATGATCTTTCTCTACTTTATGCCTTATTGCTTGATGGTCATAAATATAATGGATATTTAAATTTATTATTTTAAACCAATTCATCATAATTTAGAAAGATTTTCAAAACATTTCATACACTCCGTATTTTTCACTTGAAACACAAAATAATTAGGTTTCAGTCCTGTATTTTTATTTAATTATCACAGAAAAAAACTTTTAATGTGAAATATGCTTAATATCCAATTTTGAAAATATAGTTGCAGAATTTAATTGACCATCTGGGGAAATGAAAACTATATAAAACTATACAGTTTACACTTATGTGTTGTGTGATCCCATCATAACATACTGATTTCTGTTTTCAGTCTACCCTTTTAAACATCAAGTTTAAGAAGACCAATATTCCTCAGATCTCCTATGAAAATATTAATTACTAATTTCAGTTTAAGTGGGCAAATACCGGGGCACCTGTGGCTCGCTCGGTTAAGCATCCGACTTCGGCTCAGGTCACAATCTCACAGTTCATGGGTTCGAGTCCTGCCTCGGGCTCTGTGCTGACAGCTAGCCCAGAGCCTGGAGCCTGCTTCAGATTCTGTGTCTCCCTCTCTGACCCTCCCCTGTTCACACTCTCTCTCTCTCTCTCTCAGAAATAAATAAAAACATTTTTAAAAATTAAAAAAAAAAATAAGTGGGCAAATACCTCCTAATGTTAGGAATTTGAATGTGTGGCCTTATATTAATAATAATCAAAATGCTGAACTTGATTTAATGTTACCACTGTTTGCCCAGCCAGAGCAGGTTTGGTAATGGGAGTCTTTATTAGGTGAAAATACTATGATATGTTTCTCTTTTATTCCTTGGTCCACTAGAATTTCTGCTCTTCTTCCTTCTGGCCGGGGGCTGCTCAGCAGACATGGGTGGTTGGAGAGTTAAGGGAGTCACACCGTTACTTGTCTGGTATTGTTAAGACCTATGTCTGCTTTTAGGATATGGTTGTGTTTAAAGCTGATTTCTTCCTTTGTTTGGACTTTAGTAGCTTTACAGACTTCTTCTCACACATACACAGCACTTGAGAGTTCTCATTTATATTTACCTTAAAATAGTTAGGTGTAGCTAGAGTAGTGTGTTGATGCTAGCTAGCATTTGCCAACCTATTAGAGACAGTTATTAGATTTTCAGTAATTTTTTGAGGCATTTGCTAAACACTGCCATTACTAAAACTTTTAAATGATGTATTTGCATATTTTAATTATTTTAAAAACAAAGGTAAACATACCCAATACTTATATTTTACTATTTTATATGTGCTCGAGGTTATTCATGGTGCTTGTTCCTGTTTGATAGAAAAGTTGCAGAGTGGGATGCTATAGCACATCTCTTCACAAGGCAGCATTCAGCGATGTCAACTTGGTAGCTTACAGTCTAACAACATGGGAGTATTGACACCACATAAATCAGAAAACAATATAAATCAGGTTTCTTTTTAGTTGTTTAGATTGAATATAGTAATGGATGAAATATTAATATAGATAAAACTGAAAAGTATGTCATGTCTATACCTATTAACTTGACAAAATACACAAAAATTAAAGAACTTTTTTTATTGTAGTATGTACAAAGTATTGTAAGATGCAGCAAAAAAGCCATTTATGTGATTATGAAACGAGTGTAGTTCTGACATACATTTTCATTGTTTCTCTCTCATCTGATTAATATAAATGAAAATATCAACAAACACATTGGAACTCCGCTATTTCATCAATTATCACCATGGTTTGGCTAATGATACTAAAGTCAGGCAAGATAAATAATTTTATGGGAATTGACAGGTACATGGGATTTATAATAAATAATTTGCTTATAACACTATTTGTAAAATTGTTGCTGCATATCTTTTAGATCAGCAAATTCAGAATAGATTTATGTGCATATGCACACACTAAACTCTTTTTTCCCAGAGAACCAGTGGTTAAACATGACCAGCACACTACTGGATATATTCCTATGCATATTGTGGCTGATGGTTTATTTGTTCCAAATCCTCTAAGAATCCAGTGTCTCACGACTAAGCCCTAAGGACTTAAGACAAGAACATAAGAAGTGCGGGGTCTCCGTGAATCTGATCTTTACCTGATTCACTGGATATATACATGGGTCCTCTGCACGAAAACAAAAACATAACTGAAAATGCAGATGGATGCGAATATTCCAGCAACTTTACTGTTCTCATTAGAGACGTGAAAATGCAGGTCTCTTAAGCTTTAGGTTTTTTTTAAAGTAGAAATCAGAAACTATCCCCAATAGAAAATGAACCTCATATTAAATATACCAACTAATCCCCAGAAAGTTACTCTCATTAAACTTGAGACCAATATAAAACATATTACATATATTTCAAATAATTCGACCTGAAAGTAATGAGGCATGTAGTATTTTATCTTCCTAGAAACCTTCCAGTGTCATTACCAGAGACCCATTGTTTTACCATGAAGGAAGAACTTAATCTACTTGAACCAGGTATTATAAAGACAAGAATAGCATAACATTAAGTTTCAATAGAATTTGGAGTACTAAAAGTCATTTATAGATGGCATATCATCAAACTACATGACTTTTTATAAGTTTATTTATTTAGGGAGAGAGCACCTGAGCATGAGCAGAGGAGGGACAGAGAGAATCCCAAGCAAGCTCTGTGCTGACAGAACTCAACATGGGGCTCAAACTCATGAACCTTGAGATCATGACCTGAGCTGAAGTCAAGAGTTGGACACTCAACCAATGGAGCCACCCAGGCACCCCTAAACTTCATGATTTTTAATGTTACTTCAATCAAGTGAACATTTACTGTGTTCCACATACTATACTAGTACACCAATTCTATAAAGAAGCATCATTATTTTTATATGTAGATTATGGGAATAAACAAATATATACACACAGTGAGCAAACATATGCACATGGACAGAAAATGCTTAAAGACCACATAATAAGAGTGGGAACCATGACCTGACCCCAATTTTGTCAAATTTTACCTGAATAAGAAATGTGGATGCATGTAAACATGTAAAAATGAAATAGCAATGTAAATCTAAAGTAGAGTATTTCATGAAAGTGACTCTAAACTTCACCTCCGTTGAACTTTCTATCTAGAGATATGTAGAAACACACACACACACAGAATACAGATTTTGAAGAGCTAAAAATAATCTTAAAGTTTTTTTTTTTCAATTCAGTTCTCTTATTTTACAGATTAATACGCACAAAAAATGAGAGTTTGACCTTAAATCCAAATGCCAGAATCATAAATTCTGGCTCTTATATTTTTTCTTTCCTTTTTTTTTTATTTGAGAGAGAGAAAGTGCACATTTGCACAAGAGCAGGGGAGAGGGGCAGAGGGGCGAGAGAGAGAAAACGAGACAGAGAGAGAATCCCAAACAGACTCTACACTAAGCACAGAGCCCAACAAGAGGCTTGATCCCACAACCCTGGGATCATGACCTATGCTGAAATCAAAAGGAAGATGCTCAACCAACTGAGCCACCCAGGCCTCCCTGAATATTGTGTAAAGCTTAACCTGGGGCACATTAATATGATTTTTATATCAAGTCAATACTTTTAATTTACACCTCAGGGGAAAAGAAACATGATATAATGACTTCTTTTTAACTTCTTGTTGAAGCATGTTTATATTTATTTCGTTTTAAATATGGTATCTGGTATTAGTCAAAAGTTACATAACAAAATTCAGAATCTAGTCTCAAAAATGTATTTTTCATAAACTGTATAAAACTACTGCAAGTATAAGTTAGGATATTTTGCTTAAAATTCTTGTCTGCAAGGGTGTCGGAGGACAGATTTACAGATTGTAGCAATTCCTTTGTATCCCAACCCAAGCTAATGACTAGAATTGGATAGTAAAAAAGTTGAATTACATGATTGAGTTAGAAACAGCCACTTAGGCTTTTTAGCCTGTCTCGCTGAAGGCAATAGAACCAATTTAATCAAACAGTGTGAACAGAGTGACAGATGAAAAGCACATCAATCCTAGTAGGTCTGGCCTGACTTGAAAGACAAAATCTATCACAATGAGTTAAAAGCACAATGTAAAAGGGAAACAGACAGAAAGACTTGATTTACATGCCTGCTGTATCAGAGCAAGGATAAAGACTGCAGAAGTCGTCCACTGGAAGCACAAGCTAGCTGTAGAGAATGAATGTCAGGCCAGCACAACCCACAACTGACAAATCAGTAGAAACCCCACATCTAACTTTCAGCCATTAGCTACATCCTTTAGACTTCAGAACAACTTGCAAAATACTTAACATAAAAGAAAGTTTAGATGCAGTACTTTACTTTTTTTCAATACGGCATCCTTGTATTTCAATCATTTCAGTGCCGTTTCATTATTTGCCACATCTACATACCACCTATCCTATGATTTACTTATTTTTCTTTAAGTTGACTTTATTGCTTAAATGCATGCATTTTATTTTTAAAAAAAATTTTAAATAGTTTATGGTCACATTGGTTTCCATATAACACACAGTGCTCAACCTCACAAGTGCCCTCCTAGATATAGTACTTTAAAGCCATTACAATGTTTGGATTTTCGGAGAACTTTAAAAATTCCATTAGAAAATCGAAAAATATATCATTGTAGTGCACAGACTGGGGGAAGAGTTAGGTATTTATGTGTTCAATTTATAACTTCTTAGCTGTACTCTGAAACTCTATAATATTTGTAAAGGATCTCTCATTATTAGACATAGATAATAATCTATGTAGATTATTTATGTAGATAATCATACATAAAAAGTTCAGGATATAGTATAAATGGATTCTTTATCTTTCCCATAAAGCCTTTATTTTAAACTTTGAGATATACTTAATATACAAAAAATTGCAATAATTTAATGCATACATTTTGAGATGTTTGGACACTGAATACATACATCATACCATGATCACAAAGATATCCACCACCTTCAAAATATTTCTTGTGTAATCTTTGTGTGTGCATGTGAATGTGTGTGTGTGTGTCACATCTTAAGAATACTTTGAATGAAATCTACATTCTTAACAATCATCAACATCATTAACAAGTTTTTAAGTGTCCAATATTATAGTGTTCAGTGTAATAGAGTCTATGTTGTATAGCAAATCTCCAGAGCTTATTCACATTATAACTGCGACTTTATACCCATTGAAAAACAACTTCCCATGACTCCTTCCTCTCAGCCCATGGCAACTGCCATTCTGTCTCTGCTTCTATGAATTTGATTATTTTATATACTCCAAATAAGTAAATTTATGCAGAATATGTCCTTCTATGGTTTATTTCACTTCTATGACTTATTTCACTTAGTATAATGTCTTCCAGATCCACCTATGATGTCCCAAGTGATAGGATATTTCTTTTTTAAAAGCTGAGTAATATTTTATTGTACGTATATACCAAGTTTTCTTTATCCATACATCTGTGGATGGATATTTGGTTTGTTTTCATATCTAAAACAAACCAAATGTAAATAATACTGCAATAAACAGAATCTCTTCAAAATTCTACTGAATGTGGTGTTCTAGAAATCTATTGCTGATTTTTTCATCAAAAAATTTTTCATATCTAAAACAAAACTAATGTAAATAATACTGCAATACACAGAATCTCTTCAAAATTCAGATTTAAATTGTTTGAGATATATACCCAACAATGAGATTGCCAGATCATATGGTAGTTCACGGTTTTATTTTTTGAAAGTCTATATAGTATTTTCCATCCTGACTGCCATTTTACAATCCCACTAACAAAGTACAAGGGTTCAAATTTCCTCACATCCTCACCAGCACTTTTTATCAATTTTTTGGTAGCCATTACAATTGGTGTGAAGGTGGTATCTCACTCTGGTTTTCACTTGCATTTATCTGATGATTAGCACCATTTCTTATATCTGCCTTGAATAAACATCTATTCAAATCATTTGCATTTGTAAATTAAATTATTTGTTTTTATCATTGTTGCTGTTCTTCTCAAACTCTTCCAAAATACTGAGAAAGGGACATTCCTGGACTCATTTCACCAAGTCAGTCAGCATTACTCTAATGCCAAAGCCAGATAAGGACCCTACAAGAAATTACAGACTAATATCTTTGATGAACATGGATGAAAAAATCAGCAATAGATTTCTAGAACACCACATTCAATAGAACATTAAAAGGAATCTACACTTAATAGGTAGAGTAATAAGTGAGACTTATCCCTAGGATAAAGGGATATAGTTCAACATATGCATAATAAAAAGGGTCAACAAATCTGGCATAGAAGGATGTATCTCATATAAAAGCCATCTACAACAAGCCCACAGCTGAGATCATAGTCAATGGTGAAAGCTGAAAATTTTCCTTTAGTATTAGGAACATGACAAGGATGCCCACTATCACCAGTTCTATTCTACAAAATAGTGGAAATCCGAGCTACAACAATCAGGCAAGAAATTAAAGGATCCAAATCAGAATGAAAAAAGTAAAACTGTCACTATTTGCAGATGACATGTTCTTATATATAGAAAATCCCAAAGATTCTTTAAAAAAAAAAAAACTTTTATAACTAATAAATTCAGTACAGTTGCAGCATTCAAAAATCAACACACTGAAATCAGTTGCATTTCTATGCGTTAACAACAAACTATCTGAAAAAGAAATTTTAAAAAATCCTATTTACAATAGCATCAAAAAGAATAAAATATTCAGTAATAAACCTAACCAGGGACGTGAAAGTTTATACACTGAAAACACTGATGGAAGAAATTAAAGACAAATAAATGGAAAGCCATTTCATGTTCATGGATTGGAAGAATTAGTATTGTTAAACTGTCCATGCTACCCAAATGTATCTACATATTCCAGGCTATTTCCATCAAAATTCTAATAATTATTGCTTTTAACAGATATAGAAGAAAATAAATCTTAAAAGTCACGTAACAACAAAAGATTCAAAGGAGCCAAAGTATCTTGGCAAAGAAGAATAAATATGAAAGCTATATTATACTTTTTTTATTTCAAAATATATTATAAAGCTATACTAATCAAAACAGTACTGTACTAACACAAAAAAGAGACATATAAACCAATGAAACAGAAGGCCCAGAAATAAACCTAAACATACAGAAAAAACTAATCTTTGATAAAGATGCCAAGAATACCCAACAGGAAAGAACAGTCACTTTGGGAAATGGTATTAGAACACTGGATTTTGAAATGCAAAAGGAGGAAATTGGATCCATAACTTACAACACATACAAAAATGAACTCAAAATGGATCAAAGACTTAAACATAAGACCTGAAACTAAAAATAAAATAAAAAAAAAATAAAAAAAATTAAAACTCTGAAGAAAACATAGGGGGAAAGCTTCATGGCATTGGTCTTGGCAATGATTTGATGCTTGAGATACCAAAAACACCGGGAACAAAAGCAAAAGTACACGAGTGGGAGAGTACCGAACAAAAATGCTTACGCACAGCCAAGAAAATAATCCCGTAGTCTTCATCAACTCCACTCCATTTGTGGGGAGTTCTATTCCTATTCTTGTCTTCCAGCCAATGACACAATCCCTTGTGTCATTGTCCTTCTCCTACTCTTCTAGATTTCACATCCCCGCTTTTTCTTTTTAAATTATATAGAATTAGATTAATAATTTTTAATGTGGAGAATGATTCTAGTTCTTCATGTCTTGTCCTCAAAGGATAGAAATAAATGAAGAGAAAATATCCCAACTCCGTTTCAGACTACAGCATCTAAAATAAAAACTTATTATCCTTTTGACAGAACTGAAACTGATTAATCTGTAATTAACTTTTTTATCACTGAAAAACACCTATTTATTTTCTTCCTAATTCTTAAGGCTTTTTTTTTTCAAGTATCCTAATTTAGTTGAGCAAAATAATCTGCCATGGAGGTTCCTTATTCCAGAACTGTTGATGAAATGGGTGGGATAATGTGCTCTATTCTGCCAATAATGTGATATTATTTAAGTGTGGGAGATATTTTCATGTATGTATTTTTTTTTGTATTTCTTAAATAATTATGAAGGTAAATATTTGAACATATACACACAGATATACTGGGCAAGAAGAGAGAGTTGTCTTTTGTAAGATATACGTGATGGATCTAATTTCTTAACTTTATGTTTGTCACTCTATTATCATAAATGAATAAGTAAAATACATTAAAGAATAGGTATTTGCAAATTAATTTTCGTATTATATAAATTATAATAAACAATAAACTAACAACAGTTTCCAGGTTTCCAAAGGACCTTCAGCATCGTTAGTTATTTCCTAAAAGTAAATTATGCAGAGTTGATTTTTCTTAAAGACAGAATGTAGAGTCAGAATGCAATACTTTACTACGAAAGAAGGATCAAGCTGAAAGTAGATTTCATTTAAAAACAAAACCTTACTTTTAAAAAGAAACTCTCATAAAGCTGTAAAACGTAGACTAAAATCTCTTTGACTTCAAGTGAAGATGACTTTAGAGATAAATCATTAGGAAATAATACTTTCAAATGAATGTGAAGTGGAGAAACTCTCTCAAGGTTTATTTAAGACATTCGGTTACGACTAAAGAATGAAAACTTGAAAGAAATACCTTTAGCACAGTTTTCTCACTTCATAATTTTGAATCTTTGGAACATTCATATTTGAAATTTTACTTCAATAAAAAAGCATATTCCTCAACTTTAAAAGTTCAAAGATTTTAGAGAGATTTGATAGTTTATATTCTTTTTAGTCTCTTCAAATATCAAATAAGCCAAATTTATGATAAAGGGATTCAAATAGAATAAGTAAAATATTTTATATCTTCTGAAAGCACACTCAGAATCCTCCATATAATGTATTCAAAGCTAATATATCCGTTTCTAAGAACAAGCTTACTTTTTTTTATTTTCTTGATAACTGGTATAGTTTGCAAAATGACTAGTCAACATTTAGTCTAAAATAATCTAATCCATTGGTTCAGTCATTTTTCTGCTTGTTAAGTGGTGTCATATCTCTATTTTGTACATCATTATGGATCTACAAAGTCATATTTTATGACTATCATATTCTCTCACATTCAAATATTCTTTAAAATGATCAAACCACTTCCCCCACTATGCATGTATGCACAGGTGCACACGTGCGCACACACACACACACACAATTCCTTTTAAGAGAGAAACTTTTTGGAGAGGATTATACTTAAAGACACTCTACTTGAAGTGAATAGACCCATAGAGGCTTTAAGAGCAAATGTTTTCTGGATATCAGAAACCTATGCTGGAAAACCTGTTAGTACCAAATTCAAACTCTAGGGTTATTGTAAATGTAGACTGAGAAATATTCTTTCATATAAATATAAACATATCTTCTAAGAAAATTCAAGACCACAATATGAAAAATACTATCTCTAATGTGGCCTTCAAACTTCATATAAGAAAATGTCTTCATAAAATTAAAATGAAACTTCTATGGCTGGATATAAACCACCTCATTAAACACTTAAAAGTTGAAGAAATTCTCTTAATTTTCCCAGAATCACAGTCCTAAGATCAATCTCAGATATTTAAAAAGTCAGTGCAAATTTTGAAACTTTTTATTAAACCATAAAGATAGTTGACATTATAGAAAAGTCTCCAAGGCATCAAACTGTTTAGAATTTAATTACTATATGCTATCCTTGCTTTGATGTTTAGTAAAATAATTACTACGCCTCATGTCCATAAAGCAATTTTGGCTGTCCTCAGCTCCTACGGAGTCCTTCCTCTCTGATTTACAAAATCCTTGTTAAAATCCACAAGCTAGGGGTACTTGGATGGATCAGTCAATTAAGGGTTGATCTCTTGATTTTGGCTCAGGTTATGACCTCAGGGCTTGTGAGATCACTGGGCTGACAGTGCAGAGCCTACTAGGGATTCTCTCTCTCTGTCCCTCCCCCACTCACAGGCAACACTCTCTCTCTCAAAAATAAACATTTAAAGAACAAAAAAGATCCACATCCTACATTCAAATCTATTTCCATGTACCTATATTACTCCATGTATTATTTGCTGGATAATAAAATTGATTAGAATTATCTTAGCTTAGAACATATATAGTATTTTTTTTTTTTGTAACTTAAATTCAAATTAGTTAACCTATAGTGTATCATTGGTTTCAGGAGTAGAATTTAGTGATTCATCACTTAAATATAACACTCACTGTTCATCCCAGAAAGTGGCCTTCTTAATGCCCATCACCCATGTAGCCCACCCCCCCCCAACTACCTCCCCTCCATTAACCCTTAGCTTGTCTTCTGTATTTAGGAGTCTCTTATGGTTTGCTTCCCTGTTTTTATCTTATTTTTGCTTCCTTTCTCCTATGTTAATCTGCTTTGTTTCTTAAATTCCACTAACGGTGAAATAGGATGTTTGTCTTTCTCTGTTTTATTTCACTTAGCATAATGCATTCTACGTCTATGCATGTTGTTGAAAATGGTAAGATTCCATTCGTTTTGATTGCCAAATGATATTCCATTGTATATATACACCACTTCTTCCTTATCCATTCATCAGTCAATGGACATTTGGGCTTTTTCCCTCATTTGTCTATTGTTGGTAGCACTTCTATAAACATTGGGATGCATGTGCCCTTTTGAATCAGCATTTTCGCACCCTTTGGATAAATATCTAGTAGTGCAATTGCTAGGTCATAGGGTAGTTCTATTTTCAATTTTTTGAGAAAACTCCATTCTGTTTTCAAGTCTGCATCCCGACCAACAGTGCACAAGTGTTCCTGTTATTCCTTTCTCCTCCTTCTCAGTATGGTCACCTATATCTATTGTTTCCGGAGTTGTTAATTTTAGCCATTCTGACAGGTGTGAGGTGGCATCTCTTTGTGGTTTTGATTTGTATTTCCCTGATAATGAGTGATTTGAGCATCTTTTCATATGTGTTAGCCATCTGGATGTCTTTGGAAAGTGCATATCATGTCTTCTGCCCATTTCCTCACTGGATTATTTGTTTTCTGGGAGGTGTTGACTTTGATAAGTTCTTTATACATTTTGGATATTAACCCTTTATCTGATATGTATTTGCAAATATCTTCCCCCATTCTGTCAGTTACCGTTTAGTTTTGTTAATTGTGTGCAGAAGCTTTTTATCTTGATGAGGTCCCAATAGTTCATTTTTTATTTTATTTCCCTTATGTCTGGAGATATGTCTAGTAAGAAGCTGCTGTGGCTGAAGTCAAAGAGGTTGCTGCTTATCTTCTCCTCTAAGATTTTGATGGTTTCCTGTATTACATTTAGGTCTTTCATCTATTTTGAGTTTCTTTTTATTTTTGTGTATGGTGTGAGAAAGTGGACCAGTTTCATTCTTCTGCATGTTGTTGTCCAGTTTTTCCAACATTATTTGCTGAAGAAACTGTCTTTTTTTTCAATGGATATTCTTTCCTGCTTTGTAGAAGATTTGTTGACTGTATAATTGTGGGTCCATTTCTGGGTTCTCTATTCTGTTCCATTGAACTATGTGTCTTCTTTTGTACCAGTACCATACTGTCTTGATGATTAGTGCTTTGCAATACAGCCTGAAGCCCAGAATTGTCATGCCACCAACTTTGGTTTTCTTTTTCAGCATTACTTTGGCTATTACGGGTTATTTGGCTATTAGAGTTATTAGGTACATACAAATTACGTAATTATTTTCTCTAGCTCAATGAAAAAGCTAGTGTTATTTTGGTAGGGATTGCACTGAATGTACAGTTTGCTTAGGGTAGTATAGACATTTTAACAATATTTGCTCTTCCAATCCATGGAACATTTTTCTATTTCTTTATGTCTTCTTCAATTTATTTCATAAGCTTCTATAGTTTTCAGTATACAGATCTTTTACATCTTTGGTTAGGTTTATTCCTAGGTATCTTATGGTTTTTGGTGCAATTGTACAGGCAATCAATTCCTTGATATTTCTTTTTGCTGCTTCATTAGATATATAGAAATGCAACCAATTTCTGTACATTGACTTTATAGTCTGAGATTTTGCTGAATTCCCCATCAGTTCTAGCAACTTTTTGGTGGAGTCTTTTGGGTTTTACATGTAGAGAATCATGTCATCTATGATGAGTGAAAGTTTGACCTCTTCCTTGCCAATCCGTGTGCCTTTTATTTCTTTTTGTTGTCTGGTTGCTGAGGCTAGGGCTTCTAGTACTATGCTGTACGATACTGGTGAACCTGAACATCCCTGCTGTTTTCCTGACCTTATTGGGAAAACTCTTGAGCTTTTCCCCATTGAGGATGATATTAGCTGTGTGTCTGATATATATAGCCTTTATGATTTTTTGTTAATTTTTTAACGCTTATTTATTTTTGAGAGAGACAGACACAGAATGTGAGCAGGAGAGAGTCAGAAAGAGAGACACACACAATCTGAACCAGGCTCCAGGCTCTGAGCTGTCAGCACAGAGTCCAGTGTGGGGCTTGAATTCATGAACCATAAGATCATTATCTGAGCTGAAGTAGGACAATTAACCAACTGAGCCACCCAGGTGCCCCAAGGCCTTTATGATTTTGAGGTATGTTCCACGTATAGCATTTAAAATTTTATTTTTATTTAGAATTTATACTATAGTTTTATCTGAGTAGACAATAGAGAAAAGATTTCAAGCTTCAGAGACGAAACAAGTAAAGAAGAAAACTACTTAGTTCTATTGACCTACAAAGATACTAAGAATTAGAAAGTATCATATACAGAGTAAGATGTAAGTAAAATTGTTTTAAAATCTCTCTATAGAAACAAGTGATAACCTTTATCAATTTCCAAGCAGAAAAATGCTAGAAAGCAGGACATCTGCTAAGAGATCAGAGATTTGTTCTCTGGAAAATGTTTTTTCCAGAAGATTCAACAGACTCTGGAAACAACAGAAGTCAGGATAAAAAGCAAAAGCAAAAATAAGAGAATAAAGTCAAAGTCTTCTATGAAAAAGGACTGATATTATTTTCCCATACAAAGTGCAGAATGAGAACAGGGACTTCACTATCTAGTTAGTATGGCCTTGCATTTGCACCCATAGGAAAATTCAAAGGCCTATGGGGATGGGGGGGAAGAAAAGAAAACATCATCATTGTCAAAGGCTGCTTTCACATTCAGATCTACTTGCTTCAGGACATAAAAGTGTGGACAGAGAACAAACAGACAATTGTCAGAGGGGACGGGGTGGGGATGGTCAAAAAGGGTGAAGGGGAGTGGGAGATACAGGCTTCCAGTTATGTAATAAATGTCACAGAGGTCAAAGGTACTGTATAGGGAATATAGTCAATGGTACTGTAATAGTTTTCAATGTGACAGATGGTAACTACACTTGTGAACATAGCATAGCATATAGGTTTGTCAAATCACTATGCTGCACACCTGAAACTAATATAACAAATATACTTCAATTTAAAAAAAAAATAATTGGGTAGCATTGTGCCAAGGAAATCTTAGTGGTACAAGACATTCCTTGGGAAACTATATATGACATGCAGAGGGACATGAGATTTACTGGGCAGTGGTCTCATGAACAAAACCTGAGGAATAAAAACGTAGCAGAATTGAGCAGGGGGAAAAGTTGAAATGCAGTTTCGATACAAGGAGGGCCTAAGCTAATTCTCTAGTGATTCTGGATCTGAGATCTTCATACCCAATCATTAACCGATGTTTCATAGGAAGAGGAGGTGACTTTTCTTGAGGTGTGAATTTCTTTAACTGAGACAAGGGAGAAAGAGACTTAGTCAAGACTGCTGGCTTCTAATAGCCCCTTAACTGAGAAACTGAAACTTGAGTTCTTCAGGATGTATTTGGACAACACATGACATAGTCCACTAGCATCTAGTCCATAGTTTGTTTCAGGCAACTTTTGAAGTCCTAGTGGCATTAACCAAAACCTTTATTATGGTTTTGTATCAAGACCTCATTCTCCCTCAGCAGAATCCTAGTTCCTTAAGTTTTCCACTTTCACTGATGCCAAGAGCATGTCCCATTAAATTTCATGCATCCAAATCCCCACTTCTGAGTCAGTATCTATGAAACTCAACCTGTGATTTGTACTAACAACAATGCTCAGTGATCCACTTAGCAAATTTATACTTTCAAAGATATACAACTCTGGACTCTACTTGTTTAGAGATTCTGGTTCCTAGGAGAGAAATGTTTCTACTAGGTGCCATAGCAAGAGTCACACTAATCCTCAAATCAAAACTATTCTCTCCCCATTCATTTCAATCTTCTAGTGCCAAGACACTAGCAGTCAGAAGAAAAGTCATCTACTGTTCAGGGAGAATTAATTTAATCATTGGGATAAGGTGGGCTCTCTGTGACACAATGGGATAAGAGAAAATGCATAGCACCCAGGAGATCCACTTAGTGTGTTTTTAACTCTGCATTCTAACTTTGATGGTGAACTGACAAGTATAACATCAGGGCCTGAATCAAGTATGGTGCATGGGACTCTTAGGGATAAGGATTTGGGTCACCATACCAAGTAAGCCACCTATCTCAGCAGAGGTTCTAGCTGAGGGTGAGGAGTCTAGAATGGATGGAAAGAACTTCATCAGGATCACTTGTGGCTTTTAAACTGGATAGAAGAAAGGGATTAACATTTGTTCCAATAATCATTATCTTCTAAATTTCCTGGACTAAAATAGGATCAGAAGAAATAGTTTAAAGAGCTCCAATTAAGAAACTGAAATGAGACACTCTGCAACCACTGAATAAGGGTAAGATTAATAAAATAACAACAGATCTTTGGGGTTAAAAAATAAATATAATTTAATAGATATTATTTAAGGAAAAGTTACAAAAAGGCTTCATGGAAATAAATCAAAGCAACAAAAATGGCATAAATTAAAAAAATTGAGACATAAATATTTACCCAAAAAGCACAAAAATATTGATTCGAAGGCATACATGCACCCTGATGTTTATAGCAGCACTATCGACAATTGCCAAATTAGGAAAAGAGCCCAAATGTCCATCAACTGATGAATGGAAAAAGAAAATGTGATACAAACACACACACACACACAGGAATATTACTTGGCCATCACAATAATGAAATCTTGCCATCTGCAACAACATGGATGAAGCTAGAGTGTATTTTTCTAAGTGAAATAAGTCAGGTAAAGAAAGGCAAATACCGTTAAGATTTCATTCATATGTGGAATTTAAGGAAAAAAAAAACAAAATCAGTTTGAGGACAAGAAAAAATTACATTTATAGATTTTTAATAATTTATATAACACCTCTTTCATGCACAACTTCTCAAGAAATTTCTGAAAGAAATCCTCCAAAGCATAAGGACTTAGATATTAATATAAAATATGAGGGGACCCAG
>NW_027551564.1:855472-950470 GCF_008692635.1 Crocuta crocuta | reverse complement strand
ACTTCTAAGAATTGAAGAGAGGCAAATTATCATGCATTACCAACTCCCTCTCCAAATCCTAATCTACATGATATCAGAAAACCAAGAAGTAACTTAATAGAGTCAACCTGCAAATGTAAACACTCCAAAGAAGAGACCTAGACCAGAAGATTGTTAGCCAACTTACATAAGAAGGGATCTGATTAGAAGGGGTGGCAATTATGGGTGGAGAAATTGCCAGGTGTGCCCTTTTCTTTGATAATGGCCCTCTGAGTAATTATTTCAAAACAGAAAAAAAAAAAAAGGTAGCAAATTTGGCCAAATTGCATTAAGACAGTTCTAACATCTTGTAAGGGAAAGTTTGACTACACAAGAAATATCAATTAGCTCATTTCTTCTTTCCCCTACCCATATTCTTTAACCAGAAGACTAGATCATTAAAATTGAGATAAATAGTCTTGAACAGAATGTTATGAATCAAATATGCGTCATCAAGAACAAAACTTTAATATCATCTTCTCTGTTCTCAGGGAGTCCTCTTCATCACCATCTATCTAAACACATTAGATGTCATCATGGTGGAGTCTAAATATCTCTCCTGAATAGAATTCATTATCCTAGATGGTTAATAACCCCAGGGAAATGATGCACCCATATCAAAATACAATTAGAGGGGCGCCTGGGTGGCTCAGTCAGTTGAGCATCCAAATTCAGCTCAGGTCATGATCTCGCGGACTGTGAGTTCAACCCCCATGTCAGCCTTTGTGCTGACAGCTCAGAGCCTGGAGCCTGCTTTAGATTCTGTGTCTCCCTCTCTACCTCTGTCCCTTCCTAACTCAGATTCTGTCTGTCTCTCCTTCAAAAATAAAAAAAAACATTAAAAATTTTTAAAGAAATACAATTAGACATTAAAAATGCAACCACATCTAAAAGCAATAATAAACATGTGGTATCCAGTGTAGCATGTCAAGACCATGAAAATTGTCACTTCCATCTTCAGGATAATAATAAGGTGAACAAACTAAAAATCAGCAACTCTTCTTCTCTGTCAGATAACTGTCAAGTCAAGAGTCCACACCAAAAACTGGAAACAGGTAAATATAAACACTCACAGGTACCAGGGAACAAAGATGCTGCCCCAGGAGCCAGCAATTGATAGAAATCAGTGAATGACTGACTAATTGATGAGGGCAAAGATTAAGATAAAAAACTCCTTAGGGCCTAGTCTTGCAAAGGTCCCCCTAACTTTGTGAGATTTCCCTCCAACAGCCCACAAAATTCTCAGGGTAAATACTGGAGAAAAATCTCCTGCTTCTGGCAGGAGGAAGGGAAAAGTAAGAATTTTAAAACAAACCCATATCATGTTGTTCTCCTTAACAAAGGCTTCCTCTACAGGGAAGCGATTTTACTGGAGGCTAACCAACTTGTATTTCACCAGAGCTTAACTCATCTGATGGTAGAGGAATGTCTAATTCCAGCCCTTACTAGTTTCCCTTTCTCACATAAAAGCAGGGAGGAGTAGGTCACAGCCCAGGGGCAGAGATTCACTCAAATAGTGAAACCTAATCAGAGAATTCTACAACATATCTTGCCCCCTCTGACAAATTTACCACATCAATCAGGGGTTACAGCTGAAAGAATTGATGATTTCTTTCTTTAAAAAAAAAAAAAAAAAAAGTCTAAAACAAAAGACAACAGAGGAGACAAAACCAAGAACTCTGGAGAAGATTTCAGGCTTGGATTCATACATTTTGAAATAATATTAAACACAATTTGACTCCTAGTCTACCTCATTCTATGAAGTCAGCATTATCCTAATATCAAAACAAGACATATTACAAGAAAGGAAAATTATAGATTGAGGAGTCTTATGAACATAGATGCAAAAATTCTCATCAAAATTTTAGAAACTTTATACACCTTGACTATGTGGAGTTTATTCCAAGTATATGAGATTAGTTCAACATTGTTAGTGCATTTTTGGAGTTCTAACATTTCGTTTGGATTATTAGAGCTTCCATCTCTGCTTACATTACCAATTTGTTCTTGCATCTTGTTCACTTCTTAGCAATTACAGGTTTTTAAATTTCCAAGTTTGTGCCATATTTGAGTCTGGCTCTGTTGTGCTTTATGTACTCAAACTGTGTTTTTTGTCTTTTAGGATGACCTCTGGTTTTTGTTGAAAGTTATACATGACATAAACCAGATCAACAGAACAGGGATAAACAGGCCTTTAGTGTGAAGTTTTAGGATTTTCTGGCTAGGAGTTAGGCTGTGTTTACTGTTTGCTCTAATTGTAGGTGTCAGACTAAATTATCATCTGATGTCCTGGATGTAGCTGCTCTGCTGTCTTTGAGTTTCCCCTAGGTATTTCTTTTTAAATAAGGTTTGAAACATGGAGTTCTTTCTATCGTATCCCCTTTTTATTATACAAGAGCCCTACTGATGTGGTAGTGAGGTCTGGAGGAAGAGAATGTGTTCTGTCGTCCTATAATTAGTTTACTGTCTTTTAGTGAGTCTATGCCCTGGACTGTGACCTTCATGAATGCTTCAGTTAATTTGTTTATTTTTTCCTTCCTTCAGTATAGCAAGAAAAGCAAGAGGGGCATGAAGATAAGTATTTTCTCTTCCCACATGTAGAAAGCTAAAGAGAGCTAGTATTAGATATATCACATCTCCGTATCAGTTATGCTACTAAAACCTCAGTGGGTTAAGATCTGATAAAATAGTTTTCCATGGAGATGGTCCATTTAAAATGAACAGAGTGCTCTGCATATATATATACATATTTATAAATAAATATTTATAAATAAATATGTATATATATAAAATTTATAAATATGTATATATCTATGATATATACAGATATCTATATCTATATAACATCTATCTATCTATATATCTATATCTATATCTATAACATACATGTTTTATTTATTTAAGTAATTTCTATACCCAATGTGGGGCTTGAACTCACATCCCCAAGATCAAGAGTCCCATGCTTTCCAACTGAGCCAGCCAGGCAGCCTGCTCTGGATATATTTTAAATGCCAGAAGTGAAGAGATTTTTCCTCATTGTTTACTCTTATAACCTGATAGGTCTCCTAGAGGTAAAATTCATGAATATCCAGAGGGCCCTGTAAGACTAGCCACTTCCCTCTCCCAGGGAATTTTTATTTCTCAAGCTTGTCCACATTGAGCCTCTAGCAATATATCAATTAAAATTCAAGTTTTCCTACTTGTTTTCCTTTCCTATTTTTAGGCAGTTGTCCTGTGACCTTAATTCTGTGAGGTATCAGAACTGTTTATTTTCACTTTGTTCAGCTTTTTCCTTGTGTGGATGAAGTGAGAACTTCAAGCTTCTAACATTACAGACCAGAAACTGGACATCAAACTATCTCTCTCTTAATTTAGAGGCTCATAAGAAAAGCAAAATGTGAATATATCAGTTATATTTACACTAATAATTGATAATTTTTCTACTGAAAATATAATACTGGGGCACCTGGGTGGCTCAGTTGGTTAAGCATCCAACTCTTGATTTTGGCACAGGTCATGTTCTCATAGTTCATGAGATTAAGCCCCATATCAGGCTCTGCTATGACAGCACAGAGTCTGCTTGGGTTGCCTTTTTTCCCTCTCTCTTTCTGCCTCTTGTTCTTTCAAAAGAAAGAAAGGAAAAAAAAAAATACTTGGGGCATCTGGATGGTTCAGTCTGTTAAGCATCAGACTCTTGGTTTCAATTCAGGTCATGATATCACAGTTCATGGGTTCATGAGTTCGAGCCCCATATCAGGCTCTGCGCTGTCAGCATGGGGCCTGCTTGGGATTCTGTCTCCCTCTCTCTCTCTCTCTGCCCTTACCCATGCACTATCTCTCTCAAAAAAATAAATAGACTTTAAAAAAAGAAAGAAAATGTTTTAAAATGTTTCCTGGAGTGACAATCACAAGCACACACAAACCACCCACACATAAAAATCCCCTATGCCAATTAAATGTAATTTTAAGAACATCAAAGCAAATGCAGTCTTTCAAAAATAAACTCAAAGAAAATACATTCTTTGAAAAATTGAAAAAAAGAAAAAAACACTCCACTCATTTGTAAAGAAATGAGAACTACAAAAAATACCACATTTTTCTTCAGCAAACCAGTATGTATTAAGATAATGGAGTAAGAGTGTGAAGACATTGAAGGAAAATAACTTAGAACACATAATTTTAATGCCAGCTAAAATATCATGTAAACTCCTAGGAAAAAAATACCCACACCCTCAGGCAACCACAAGCAGTAAATCAGAGAAGAAGCTCTCTGGAAACACTTGCAGAGAAGTGCACATTAATATGGAGAATGATTTCACAAACTTAATAAGATATAAGACATTTAAGTAAATAACAGTGAATTTCACTGCTCCCCAGATAAACACGTATCAAAAACAAAAAAGCAATGTAAAACACATATATACAGGAATACCAAATGGCAAGGAATGATGGAAAACAGAGGCTGATTAAGATCAAGCAAATCCCTTCTCCAGATACTGTTAAACACCACAGAAAAAACACAAGCACAATACGAGGCTATTCCTTTTTCATGCCTTATAACAAGAGCTTGCAGCTAGAATGTCTCAAGAATATTACTTCACCTAATCTGAAATTCAGAGATCTAGAAAAGCTTCTCTATGGTTGCCTTGCTGTTTTTATGTTAGCAAAGGAGTTACAGCCTCCTTCAGGCTGGCGGTGAGCGTGGGTGAGCAAGTCCAGGGCAGGCCAGCAGAAACCTGGAGTGGACTCTCAGACCTGGAGTGGACAGCACGAATCCACAGGAGGCAGGGTGGAGGTGGGAACAGAGGTGAATGGGGGCCTGGTGAATGGCTAGGACCTTCCCCCCACCACCCCCCACCCCCTGCCTTCCCTTGGAAGGGCAGAAGCGGTGCCCTGGAGTGGAGGCCCTTGTCTGGAGTAAAGTGAAATTCTCAGCAAAAAAAAATATATATATATGAGGACAAATATTCTGTCCTCAAAGAACACTATCTAAAGCCAAAAAGGGGTGACCTACTGTTTCATAGCTATTTAAGGAACTTTTCCCTAGCACTCAATCTTCAGAAGGGGACCCATGAAAAAAGTAACCAAACACAATTCTAAAGGTCACTAAGAAAAGTATGTGTTTATCTCAACAAACAAACTGGAACTATCTGGGTAAATGGTAAACTTGACACACTGGAAAAATATCATTAACAGTAAGAAGCACCTGGATAGAGGTAAGTATGTAGATAAGTATACATATGGCCAATAATACTAGTGATGAAATAAAAAAGTAGGGAAATTATTCATTCAAAACAAATCCTCAATGAAAAAATTATTTATTGGCCCTACCTTATACATGTACAGTCATAATGACATAAGCACCTATCTATGAAATTAAATGATATAACATTAAATATAATGATATGATGCATTATAGCATGTACAGTAATGATGTAAGCATCTATTTATGAAATTAAATATAATGATATGACAGTATTGGAGGAAAGATAGATCATACAGGGTATTAAATACTTATAATAATATCTTTATGATTATTACTATAGTAATACACTATAGCCTTGTACTACATTATCTAAAACAGATAAACCAAGAAATAAGAATATAAATGTACTATTTAAGATTACAAAGTTAATTACTAAGAAGAAAAACAACTTAAAGCATTTAAAATTATAGTAGAGAATTATATATATCCGTCAAATCTACTTTCCTCTTTTCCTATAGTAACAGCACCACTTCCCTGCTTGAATCTCTTCACGGCCTTTTTTGAAGTCATATGAAAACAAGTGCCTGTCGATGAATAGACTGTGAACAAATAGAAGGTGTTCCACTTTTTGACTTGTGTCTTCAGTCACTGAGTGTCCCTCCTCCAAAGATTCCTTTCCCTACAGTTTTGGTGGATCATTCCCTACAGGGTATCTGGGTCATTTTCCTGGGTGCATGGCTTTCTGGATCGGTTTTGAATAAGTGGTAAGTCTGCCTTACCTGTTGTGAATTTTAAGGTTTTCAACTAAGAAATACACCTTTCCCTTATTTTTTTCCTAAGCTACATACATGAGTTACTTTTCTAGACATAGGAAAGAAAATGTATATTGATGTTAATTTCGGAAACCAGGCACTCTCCAGGAAGGAACAGTTTTTATGACAGGATGCTTAGCAACTTGCCTGTCCCCTACCAACTTCCCCATAAATATATAAAAGGCACAGGGGAGGGGGTCCCTCCAGAGTATCACCTGCACCTTCATTTAAATACACAGCACTGTGAGGTGATAAAAAATAAGAAAAGTGCATGCATTCCTCTGACCCTCTGCTTCTAGATTTCCCCAACACATTATCCTCAGACAGTCATCAAATGTCATTAGCCTTGTCATCCCAGCCTTCTGATGCAGATCAACACAGATTATATATTTCCTACCAACATGATGACTACCAAAATCATAGGAATCAAAATAAATCTTGTTTTCTGTTATGGCTTCAAACCATAGGATCTGATAAAGCCATTAAAATGATTAACAAATATGGAATTCCAAAATGTCATTTATTTATTTATTATAAAATAATCTATTAAACCTTAAATTTATTTAATCAAAAGTGAAGGTAACACATTATCTTCTAAATATGCTGAGGTTAACATTTATAAAAATGAAAAGGCCTAAATATATAAACTGTAAATAATTTTTCAGAAGATTCATTTTTCGGGGACCTGGTTAATGGATAGGATGGGGCGAAATAAAACACTATTTTTACGTGTATTTCCCAGGTAGCAGCAAGAAAGGAAAATGCCAGTCAACATTTTAGTGTTCTAAAATGTTAATGTAATGCTTAAGAATCTCAAGTATGTCATAAATTTTATGACCAAAAAAGACCTGACAAAAAGTTAACAACATGAAAAAGTATATTTTACTGTAAAAGGAAAAAATGGTTTGATTGTACTTCTGAGCCTTTATGCCAATAGGGAGATAGTAAAGCAGTGAGACTATACTTATGTAAGCTAGAGTAAAACATACTTATGTTTAACCCAGTTTACACCACTTTACTACCTGTGTAACTTAGGGGAATGTTACTTAAAAATCTGAGTCTCCAAGAATTATGTAATAAAGATAATAAAAATTACTAATATTTACTGAGTGTATACTACATGCCAAGAAAGACCTACTCAAGAAGGCATAATCATCACCATCCCCATGTTATAGAGAAGGAAGCTGAAACACCAAAGAATTAAAAACTTTTCTAAGATCACACAAGTTTTAGCAAAGCTACCACTCAACCTCAGACAGTATGACTCCAGAGTCCGTGTTCTAAATCACAGCTCCATTGACTCTTAAGAAGATTATTGGGAGACTAAGATAATGCAACCAAACTGCACCTAGTAATTGCTCAATGAATATTAGTTTGCATATTCTTTTTTTATCATTTGCAATTAAAATTCTGAATTACTAATATATTACTGATTTAACGACATACACATTGAAATAGTATTGGCTTCAGACTCCTATAACATCTCTAAGATAAAATACTCAACATTAACATTTTCAAAGTTGCTTGCCATAATTCTGCATATTGTTAGGATTTGATTCTGACCCTTTCCCTGTGTGTTACTGTGGATTCTCTTAAGGAAAAGTGCCAGATAGGCTTTTGCCCAAGTTGAACCCAGTGAGAATAGGAACGAGGACCGAAAGAGGAGGGCAATATTGTGAGCTATTCAAGAGGCAAATGGACAAGGGTAATGATGAATCTGAAAATAAGGGAGAATCAGGGGTTGGGGATCTATAAGACTTCCAGGCTGAGCGTCAGGTTTCTGGCTTGGGCAACTGGGTTTACCAGTACAAATAGCTGGGAATGAGGAGTTTGGGTTTAGACATCTTGAATGTGTTGTTTCTAATGAATATAATAGAAATAAATGGGCAGTTGCAAGACTGACCTTTTGGAAGTTCTGGAAGGAAAATGTAATTTTAAGGGTATCCAACAGATACGTTACAGGACATTTTAACTGGACCAAAACTGATACCAAGTAGACACAAAGGATCTTTATCATAGATATTTAAAGCCAAGCAATTATCCTAATTTATGTGCTCAGAAACTAAAGAAATGATGGGAGTTCAATTTTAACCATCTCCAAAAGTAAAGTACAGATAAATCTGTGTAGTAGGATTCTGTCAGAGTGACATAATTCAGGTGATAAAGGAAAATAAAAAGTCAGCATTAGAAGAAAAGAATAAAATGGGTTTTGGCCAGGGTTGAGGCAGACCAGGACACCAATCGTTAACTAAACCATAATTCAGTGAACAGGAACAAAAAGGTATTTTTAATATTTTAGAAATTTTATTACTTTTTCACATGTATTTTTTTTCTTGGGCTGTCAATTTCCTTTCATAATTAGCAGTAAAACTCTTAAAAATAATTGCAGGCAAACTTACTGCCTCATTAGAAAGGTAAGGCAAGCATATTTAAGGAGTTTTCCTTCTCCAAAGACAATTTTGAACTGAGAAAAATCTTAAAGAATAAAACAAATATTTTAAAAATGGTATATTAAATGGCACTTTTTCTCTGTTCTTATGCTTTTAGATTCTAGGATGAAAGAAGGATCAGAAAGTATGAAATGAGTATCTATCTATATTCTTTTTTCCACAATCTGCTTTCACACCCATTTTTCTTTGGTGTAAGATTATTTCATATTTCTCTAATACAGAACTGATTAAGTGTGAATTCCAGCCTGGTAGCTATGTATTCACTTTTCATAAGGGTCTCCATGTGGCAGTAGAAAGTATTTGTTTTGGCCTAAGGGTTTTCTGAGTGTTATGAAGACTTAACAGGTTTTCCTGCAAATCTATGGGGTTTTTTTATTGGTTCCCTCATCCAATTTGTATCCTAACAAACTTTAAAACACCACCAGAACTATTTTGTAAGGTTTCCCTGCTTCCATGATGTAAAAAAACGAAGGGAGGAAAGAAGGGAGGGAGGGAGGAAGAATAAAAAGAAAACCAGACAACAGCAACATTTTTCCCATTTCTAAATACACACATATAGATTGTACTTAAAAATATATGTACATGCATAAATAAATTGAAAAGCTGAGACATTATGTTTATATTGCTGGATAATTACTACCTAAGCAGGTATGTTAAAATAACACACATTTATTGTCTCACACTGTCTATGGGTCAGGTCTGGGCGCAGTGTTACCTGGTTCCTCTGCAGTGATCAACTCTCATCTAGAGGCTGGACGAATCCTCATTCAAGCTTATTTAGGTGTTTGGCACACTTTATTTCTTATAGCTCTTACTAGAAGCCCTGGACTTTTGCTGGATGTTGACCAGAGGCTACAGTCGGATCCTGAAAGCGGCTAGCTAGCAGTTTCTGGAATCTAAGTATCACAGTTCCTATTCAGGTGGGCTTTTCCACATGGGGGCTTCAGGCAACAAATCAGCAAGCAGGTCCTCTGCCTTCAGCTGGCACTCAGGCCCTCTTTTAAGGGCTTTCACTTATTAAAATCTTCTTTTTTGATTAAATTCAAGTCAGCTGAGTTGGGAGCTTAATTATATATGAACTATCCCTTTACTTTTGCTTTCATTCTTCATTTACCTGGCTCCAGATGAATATTTTAAGCTGCCTACTGACCCATGGCTTATTTAGCCATGTTTAATTTGTACTGTAATTTGTTAATGTAGTGATGTTTTAAAATTCTATATTTGGAGATAGATACGCATATACACACATAACAGGTGACAAGTTAGAAATCAGCCAAACTCGCTCTTGTAACCCATCTGAGATCCCTTTAGGAAACTTGAAATCAATACGAGACAAATTGACTTCTTTTTTCTTACTTTGAAACCTGATCCCCTTATCTGCAATCTCTATGTTGGTTAATGGCACTAACATCCTCCAGAAATTGAGGTATTCTATATTAAACAGACCACTGTGCAGTTACATCCTTAGCCCCCTTCTAAATAAATTGTTCTGAAATATTAGCCTACGTGGGCTCGTTAAACAGAGGTTGCTGGACCTTACTCTCAGAGTTTATTGTTCAGCAAGTCTGACAAAAGACCTAAGGATTTCCATTTCCATCAAGTTTCCAAATGACGCTGAGGCTACCAGCCCTGGAATCAGTACTGCACAGCCTCAGTACTGCCCTGGTCCAAAAGAATCCCTCAACTTGTTGATGGGAGACACCTGGTAAAAATGAGGCCAGTTAATGACTTCCCAACGGTGAGGGGCAGGATGTTTTCCCAGCAGGATACAGGGATTAAAAAAAAACAAAGAGAATCTCCCTCATGAAGAATTTAAATGTTAGAGGTAAAGACAGAGAGTCCCAATTAAGTATAAAAACACACGCTGAAACAGGAAAACAGCAGGCTAAAGAATCCATATGGCCTTAGTTGTTATCGATAGGAGAATCTCTAAAACATCACAAGTCAAATACACAGGTATAGGAAATCTAGTTAGTTGCTGGTAGCAGCAACAGGAGAGTCCTAGAGGGAAAAGCTATCAGCTACTAATTATGTTTATGGAAATCTTTTCTAGGTGTGGGATGGAACAATGGAGAATGCTGGATAAAATGAGCTCCTAAAGATGAGAAGGCTCTGACTTACACCCTAGTGTTCACGAGGCCCAGCTCTGTTGTAATCTCATGTTTTCCAGTGAAGGCTTACCTTAGCCTATTTCCACTTAGCAAGATTCCTGCCTTTTTGCAGCTGTGATATAAATTTTAGTTCACAACCTCAATCTCAGAATACCTGGATTATCTCAATACTTTTTTCTACTACAGCACTTTTTAATTGCCACATGAACATGATGCCTGGAACATAATTTCTGTTCTTGTAAGTTGAAGAATCTAATGAACGCTCACCCTTGCTTGCTTGGATGTAACCAACTTTTGCTCAGGTACACTCATTCTGTCACTAATAAACCAATGGTTAGGATAGCCAAGGATGGTGGAGGCACACTTAATCTAATATCCATTCTAAATGNAAAAAAAAAAAAAAAAAAAAAAAAAAAAAGCACAAAGGGGTGAAATATCACAGCAAAATCTAAAGTCAGGCCAGGAATAAAGTAAAAGTGGAGGGGTTTCTTGGGCATAGGGAACAGCCTGGGCAAGTGTCCTAAAACAGGAATGTCAGAGGCAAGTGTAGCTGGGATGGCAGAAGAGATGAAGAGTGGTAAGGAAGGAGCCAGGAGGAAATGTGCAATGGAAGAGAGATGGTGTAGGACCTTGTGGGCCACAGTAAGAACTTCAGCTTTTACTCTAGATGTCCAGCAGGAGTGATGGCCGTGTGTGAGCAAAGCAGGTTCACAGCCTGCCTTTTTAAACAGGTCATTCTGAATGCAGAGCTGACTGGGAATGATTACGGAATGAGCACATTCACCTCCTTGACAAGTAAAGAGAATGTTTAATAAGATGGTTGTTAGTAAGCATGTAATCTAGACACGGAAAGTTATTATAATGATTTTGTTAGCTAGGATCATTAGCTAATTGCAACTAGATACTTTTTTCCTGTAACTGGGATTTAGCTGCCTGATAGAGTTGAATTTATGCATCAGATAAACCTCAATGCTGAAGGAATTGCAGCACACCACCAAAATTATAGGCTCCATTTAAATGGTATTTTTCTCTCTAGTTACTCTTTCTTCAATAGTGTACATTTCCACATGTTCAAGACCCCCTTAGGCCCCTTCTTATTCTTCAGGTTCTCCCAGTTACAACTTGCATTTCATGAAACTGTTGCTTGTTCTTCAGTCTATTACCATGCTCAGCTCCTACCCCAACTGCAGAACACAGGTTAAAATACTCACTTTAGTTTTTTTTTTTTTTTTAAACTACTCTAATCAGGTTCAGAAACTCCTTCCTTTACTCCTATTAAATACCTTCCAACTTAGTAGTATAACTTTATCATAGCAGTCTTATTTGGTTGGCCTAACAATTAGTTCCTTGAAGGCTTTCCGTACTTCCTAGGGGTGCCTAGATTGCTTAGTTGGTAGAGCAGGCAACTCTTGATCTTGGGGTTATGAGCTCAAGTCCCATGTTGGTTATAGCGATTACATAAAAATAAAATCTTTAAAAAATGCCATAAAACCTCCAGGGTTACAAGCCATATTGTGGCATTTGCATAATATTGGAAGTAAATAAATAGTTGGAACAGCAAGGAATGAATATCCTTTTGTTCTTTCATGCTGATTTGTTCAATAACTCGTTATTCACCAGTCTTTCTTGTCCAGCCTGGTACCTTCCTCTAGTGAAATCTTCCATGTCTCTGTCAACTACTAAATGCAGGAGTTCTTTCTTGAGAGTTTTCACATGTCTCTTCCCAAAACCTGCTGTTTGCACTCTAAATGCACCTTGAGTTATTTACATCAAAAAGACTAATGATCTTAGAATTTCTACTTCTCTCTGGAAATACTGAGTTTAGTGTTCTCTAAAGTATTTTATAAAATGTAAAACATTATACAGAGGCATTGTTGATTTTGTTATTCAAAGAGGGTAATTGCTAATTAAAAACAGTGAGGTCTTTGATGGAAATCAACACATTAAAGGTTGACAAAAAAATTACAAAGTAGATGATTCATCAATTCTGACAGTAGGGTGTTTTGAGTCTAAGTAGAAAGAAATGTTTGTGTAATTTTTCTGGATGATCAAAACTGTTCAAGAAAATGTTAAATTGTATCAAAATACTTTGACTTTTTTAACAAAGGGGAAAGTAGTAGTAAATCAGAGACTGCCAACAAAATATAACTTTACTCTTTGTTCTGGAAAAGCGACCTGTTGAAAAAAATGTATTACATAGATATTTTACTAATGTACTCTGGCTTTGATACTATATCCTAAGAAGTCTACACAAACTTGCTATAAGAATGACAACAACTGCTATGCCATGCTATAATCAAATAATAACAATGACAAAAAGAAAGTATCTAAGTATTAATCGTCAATTATCATAAATAAAAAAATACAGAAAATACCTCGTTCAGGAAAAATAAATATCTAGCACCTATTGCTGACATGACCAGTGCTTATAGAGGTTGTCTACACCCTTGGCATGAAGCATATGCAACATTTAAAGAACATCTTTTCTTTAAAAATGTGGAAATTGGGGCATCTGGGTGGCTAAGTCGGTTAAGCATCCAACTTCGGCTCAGGTCACGATCTCACGGTTCGTGGGTTCAAGCCCCATGTCAGGCTCTGTGCTGACAGCTATCAGGGAGCCTGGAGCCTGCTTCAGATTCTGTGTCTCCCTCTTTCTTTGACACTCCCCTGCTCACACTGTCTCTCTTTCTCTCTCAGAAATAAATTTTTTAAAAAAATTAATTTAAAAATGTGGAAATGCATTCATTTCTGTTTATAAAATTTTTTTTTAACATTTATTTATTTTTGAGAGACACAGAGAGACAGAGCATAAACGGGGGTGGGGCAGAGAGAGAGGGAGACAGAATCCAAAGCAGGCTCCAGGCTTTGAGGTGTCAGTACAGAGCCTTATGAGGGTCTTGAACCCACGACCTAGGAGATCATGACCTGAGCCGAAGTTGGACACTTAAAGAGCCACCCAGGTGCCCCTTTTTATTTCTTTCTGAAATCATTTTTAACCCCACAAGTGACTTTGTATAACAATTTGCCTCTAGAGGGGAAAATATGCCTATCACTTTAAATAAGGATGAAGCTCCCTCATTTCATCATTACACATAGAATGGAGCTCAGAAAAATGAAAATCTAGTGAAGGAGCCAGCCTTCATGAGTATTTGTAAATATCTGTTTTCTGCATTTGTAACTAAATGAAGTGGTAGATTAGCGCTATTAATCCGCTTTTTGATCTGCTGCAACTGAGACAGAAACACATTTGGGCAACATGTAAAGGCTAAGATAGATAATTTTACAAAACTGCTTTCATGAACCTACATATTTTATATTTTGATTAATGTACTTTTGCCTTTGGCACATTTTCCTTTGTTACTCTATTTTTCTTTTTTATAGACTTATCATGCATCTGTTCCCTTTTAAAAAAAAAAATAAGCTTACTGGAACAGCATTTTTCCCATTGTCTGCTAACTAGTTTCATGTCATAAATTCAACCTGGTACTCATACTACCATTTTCTTTTTACCTTTTTATCCGGTGTGTCATAACAATATAGACTCAAGAAAATATCTAAACTCAGTTTGAATACAAAATAATAAAACCTGGGAGGATGATAGGTTATACAAAAAAAAAAATGTTTAGAAAAGAGATTAATTGGGCTTCCAAAGCAAAATGTTCCAAATGACGGTGGGCTATCACTGTAAACTTTAGTTTCACAGTTGCTATAAATAGATTAATCACATCATAAGGAAAAGTCCTAAAGTTTTTAAATTTACTGAAAAATATTTATTACCCAAAATAGTTTTGAGAAAAACACATTTTATGGTCTTATGGAACAGCATTAAAGGAAATGATTCCACACTGAGAAAAAATTAAATGAGTGAAGAAAATGTGCAACAGATACAATATATATTAATGTGATGTCATGAGGACATCACTTCCTACTGCTCCATAAAGGATTACTTCAAAATATAGTGGCTTAAAACAAAAATCATGTTGCCATTTTCACAAATTTGTAGGTGAGGAACTTGGGCAGGGTTTGACTGGGCAGTTAGTTTGGCTGCATCCAACATCAGCAAGGGGGGGATCGCCCGTTTTCAGTTTTCACTGCACTGCTGTGGACTGTTCAAGAAAGCTTCTCTTGCCTACCTGCTTTTTTGGCAGGAGCATCTGTAAGGCTGAGACCAGCTGAGCTTCCTTCCTTCTTCAAGATGCCTCAAACTTTTCCAAGTGCTCTCTCCAAGAAGGTAGTTACCCTCTTTACATGGAGGCTCAGAGCTCAAAAAGGAAGTGGAAGATGCCAATTCTCTTAAAGACTAGACCAATAATGGACATTCTGTCATTTTTACCATACTCTAATTATGAGAGTCACAGGCTAACAGACTTCAAGGGGAAGGGAGAGAGATTCCACCCCTCATTGGGAAGAGAATTAATGAATTTGGAGCCAGTTTTAATCTGCCACAAATGTAATAGTTCATATCACATCTTGTGTGTTTCCCGTCCTTCCTTTCATACTTTTTTTAAATTTAAAGCAGAAAGATAACAAATTAAATATGTGTGCACTCATACAGTATATGGCCTTTAAGTACTTCACAATTTTATTAGTTTTTGTGAGGTGCTCAATTTTGATTAGTTTGTTGAAAAGCAGCACCCTGAAACACAAATTCCAAAACAAAATTACTTAGAATCTTCATCTTCCATTACTTTTCCATTTATAAGACAATGCTTACCAGAAGCAAAAGAGACAAATAAATAAAAATGGACAAAATAGAACATAACCAAATGCCTAGAAATAAACCCATGTGTACACAGTCAACCACTATGGGAAAAGGGAGCCAAAAATGTACTTGATGGAAAAAACTGCTCAGTAAATGAGTGCCGGAGAAACTGGATATTCCTGTGAAAAAGAACAAAACCAGACCCCTATGTGATACCACTCACATAAAAAAAAATAAAAAAAAAAAGATCAAAATGGATTAAAGAAAAAATATAAAATTCCTAGAATAAAACATAGGAAAAGAAACCTCCTTGACATGGGTCTTGGCAATGATTTTTTGTATATGACACCTAACGTACAAACAACCATCAAAAATAAACAATTGGGATTACATCAAAATATAAAGGTTTAACACAGCAAAAGAAATCAAGAACAAAATGAAAAGACAGGAGCTCCTGGCTCCTGCTCAGCCAGTTGAGCATCCAACTCTTGATTTCAGCTCTGGTCATGATCCCAGGGTCACGGAATAGAGACCACATTGGGCTCCAAACTGAGCAGAAGCTGCTTGAAATTCTCTCTCTCCCTCCCTCTGCCCCTCTCCCATTCTCTCTCTCTAATGAAAAGACAACTTACAGAATGAGAAAATATTTGCAAACCATAATTTGATAAGGGGTTAATATACAAAATATCATACAACTCCATAGAAAGAAAATAATTGAATTAAAATGGGCAAGAACCTGAACACACATCTTCCAAATAGAATATGCAAATGACCAACTAGTATAGGAAAAGCAGCTCAACATGATTAATCATTAGGGAAATGCAAATCAAAACCACAGTGCGATATCACCTTATACCTATTAGAATGTTCATCCACAAAAAGATGAGAGCAAACAGGGAGGGATGTGGAGAAAAGGGAACTCTCATCCGCTGTTGGTGGTATTGTAAATTGGTATGGCCACTAGGGAAAACATACGGAAGATCCTCAAAAAAATTAAACACAGAACTACCATATGATCCAGTAATTCTACTTCTGAGAATATATCCAAAGAAAATGAAAACACTATGTTGAAGAGACATCTGCACCTCATGCTCAAAGCAGCATTATTTATAACAGCCAAGACATGTAGGCAACTTAAATGCCCACTGAGGGATGAATGGATACAAAAGCAAAGATTATATACATACATACATACATATATGTATACATATACATAGATACATACATACATATATATGTATATATAATAATATGCTAAACCTTTGTATTTATATATGTATGTATATGTGTATATATGTATACATACATATATATATAGGTATGTATGGTAAAGGTAAAGATACCTTTATAAAGGTATATAAAGCCATAGAAAAGAATGAAATCTTGTCATTTGTGACAACATGATTAGACTTTGAGGGCATTCTGCTAAGTGAAATAAAGTAGACAGATGGACACTGCATGGCTTTAGTTATATGTGGAATCTTAAAACAAATCAAAACAAAACAAAAACAAAAACAACTGAAAGAGAGGAAGAAATAATATCTGTGGTTCCCAGAGGTCCTTACCAGAGGGGGTTGAGGGTGGAAATTAGATGAAGGTGGTCAAACGGAACAAACTTCTAGTTATAAGACAAGCAAGTAAGTACTGAGATATAATGTACAACATGATGACTATAGTTAGCATTACTGAATGCATGAATGAATGCAAACACAAATCCCTGAAAATTAGAAAAGAAAATAAACTTTTAAGAAAGAAATTATAATAAAAATTCAGAAGTCAAGTGTGAGCACATGCATATGAGTATATTTGTATGCCGGCTTATATCTGAATGATGCATAAATAGGCAGTTCTGAAGAGAAAGAGTTGGGCAAAAACAAGATGCAGAGAAGTGCAATGCAAGTAGAAAAATGAATAGAAGATAGAATTTAAATACAAAGGTTTAGCATATTATTTTTTCTCCATGAGGTTTGTTGAGTAGTTTTTTAGTGGACAAAGTGCCAGAAATATCCCAAAGACATAAGTAGTGTTCTGATTGCTCCTCAAAGAGACAAAGCAACACTGAAGCTGAGAGAGGAATTCAGAGATGCCCTGTGTGCTAGACAGTACAGGCAGCTAACGGGATGCTGAATTCTGTGTTAGAAGCCATGCACGTTTTGCCACAGTGAGGTAGAAGAGATACAGATTCAATGGAGTTCTAGGCTGTGAACAAATTCTTCAAAGACAGAAAAGCTTACATAAAAGAAAAAATAAATTAGACTTTCCTCTAATTTGGCAGATGAACTATAACTTAAAGAACCAAAAGAGCAGATCTTAAAAATAGGTAGCTTGTCTGTTTCTGGATTCCTGAGGAGGAAATAGCTACCATTACTAATTGATAGCAACACTTTCAAGTATAAGAAAGAAGCACAGGCTAATTGCTAAATGAGCTGGTATCTGCAAACCTTCCTCTGAGTTCAGAAGGGAAAGTAGCAGTGACTCCTGCATCATGTATGGGCTTCCTGAAATATCATTATTTGAAGTAGACATTGAAGTGTAGCATTCAAATGCAGCAATCTGGAAACATATCCAGCTAGGAAGGTTAGAATTTTATAATTTTCTTGCCTTAATATTTACTATGCAGATAGTTTTCCATTATCTGCTTAGAAATCAAAACAATATCAAATTGAAGCCGGTTTGCATAAAATTAAGTCAACTGGAAATCACTAACTGCTGTTCATTTACCTCATAAATATTGGCAAGTGCCTAATCTATATCAGCCATTGTGATAAGAACAGTGTCGATGTAAAAAAAAAAATAATAAGTGGGGCACCTGGATGGCTCAGTTGGGTAAGCATTGGACTTCAGCTCTGGTCATGATCTCATGGTTCGTGAGTTCAAGCCAAGTGTCAGGCTCTGTGCTGAGAGCTCAGAGCCTGGGGCCTGCTTTGAATTCTGTGTCTCTTTCTCTCTCTGCCCCTCTCCTGCTTGTGCTCTCTCTCTCAAAAATAAACAAACATTAAAAAAATTAAATAATTAAAAAACAAGAAAACTCTCAGGGCACCTCGGTGGCTCAGTTGGTTAAGTGTTGGACTTAGGCTCAGGTCATGAACTTGTAGTTTTTGAGTTCAAGCCCCATGTTGGGTTCTGTGCTGACAGCACAGGGCCTGGAGCCTGCTTCAGATTGTATGGCCCCCTATTTCTCTGCCCCTCCCCCACTTGCACTCTGTCTCTATCAGAAATAAACAAACATTAAAAAATTTAAGAAACAATTGTGATATTAAAAAAAATAAGAAAATTCTCTGCCCTCAAGGGCTCACAGTATAATCGGGACCATGAAAAATCAAACCAAGGACTGACTGCAAGTGAAAAGAGCTTTAACATATAACAGGGGAGGGGAGAGGAGTGAGATAAATGTTATTGAAGCAAAAAGGATGTTTGTTTCATTACAGATTTGGAGAAAGGCTAAGAGCAGGAGTGATATCTCTGGTTTACTGCTAAATGCAGGATCCTACATAGTTCCTAGTACCTAGTAGGGGCTCAGATTCAGCAGCATGAATAAATGGATACAAGGACAACTGCTAAATAAAAGAAGTAAGGATGAAAAAAAAACTCTTAAAGAATTTGTGCTGAAAGAAAAGACACGGGATGGGAGTATGTGGAGAAAGCTTTCTGTCTAGTGAACAAAACACGTATAAGGGCATAATAGAGAGAGAAAGTTAATGTATGCGGGGAATAGCATTCAAGCACTGTGGTGTAAAGTATACATTTTTTTAATTGAAGAGTAGAGAAAACATGGCTGAGATTGTATTAAATTCAGACACAAGATCACAAAGGGCCTTGTTAACCATGACTCAGATTTGATTTTTTTTTTTCTCTGAAAGCAAAAGAAAGCCAGTTTAAATACTCTGAGTGCTACAGTGACTGATGAGATTTTCAAATTGGAAAGATACCTGTGATAGTAATGAAGGCTAGTAGATTTGGAAGTTTTCAAACAAAAGGCAGAGAAAAGCGCTGAACAGTTATAGGAGTAAAGATTAATAATGAAAGCTGAATTATCAGCACAAGCAGAAGATGGGAATGAATGAGAATTCATTCTGTCATGGGCACTGAGGAAGGGCTGAGATACCTGTGTACTTCTCACTCTGGAGCCTGACTGTACGGGATGCCTTTATTCAAGATACACAGGAAGACATTGGAATTGAAATATAGGACTTGGGGGTAGTTTCATGTTGGACAGAATGATTTTCAGGTGCTTTTATGGACATTCAAATGAAGGTGCATAGGAATGCTTAAAAAAATGGATTTGGGATTCTGGAGACATACCTTGGTGTAGTTATATCAACTTGGGACTCATCAGTGTATAGTGGAAGTCTTGAGCTGGGATAAAATCTCAACGAGTGTATAAAATGGTAAGAGTTACAAAAACACTGGAGCAGAATGTAGTAGAAAAATTTTAACATTTTAGGTTGTTAGAAGACAAATCCATGAAAAATTGAAAATGAGTTGACTGTGGTTATGCAATTCAGGAGAAGAGAATATAAAACTAGTAGAAAAGAGGAACTGTTTTGAATGACACAGAAGTATTAAAAAGGTTGGAAGCTGTTAATTGTATTTGTCTAAAATTCAAATTAAAAGTATGTAGAGGAATTTTAAAAAATGAAAATGCTAAACAAATTAAGATAATTAGTTTGAGAAACTTGGTAAAGAAGAGAAAAAGGAGCAAAACAATTAGATGAACAGGATTTTGTTTTAATACTGGGGGTAAACAAGTTATAATAATGCTTTTATATATATATGCTTTTATATATATTTATATATATGTATATACATACAACTATACTATACTATAGCACCTCCACACAAATTCAAAAAATGCTAAATATTGTGAATTTAAGTTTATGTTTATCCTTATTATTTAAAACTATAATTAATATACAACTTAGCTTTAATAAACAGAATCATCATCCTTGAATCAAGAGGCCACATTTTCAATGTTTTAATGAAAGAGTTCACTATATTTAATTCTCAGGTATTAATTATATACAAACACAAACACATACACACACACCCCTTACAGAGTAGATCCATTATAATTATTTGTAGGAAGAAAATATATATTGACCTTGGAATTAAAGACTGCAAGGAAATACTGTTGCCAGGACTGACAAAGATAAATTGTAATAAATTCATCTTCTGAAGACTTTCCATGATTAGAAAGTAAATGGAATGGATTAGAATAGTTTTCAAAAATGATAATCTTATTAATGCTGTATGACATCTTCTAATTAATAAATATTCATTAGATGAATTATTTGCATCTCAAAAATATAGATTAGGATGTAATTATATACACACATATAGATATAAATTATTATACAAAGTGTTTCCAAAGTTTAGCAAATATGATATTTTTACCATTTTTCTCAGATTTTATTAAAGCCTTATATCAAGCTATTAGGGTTCAAGAAAGCTGAGGCTGCAGTTGAAATACTGTCTTATAAACATAGCAAATTTTAAGTACCATATAGTTTTCAAAGAGGAAAAATTAAGATTAAAAGGAAATTCCTGCTTTGAATTTCTAGATTTTTGGTAGATACCAGAAAGGATAAACACAAGCTAAGAGAACTGCAAGGGGAGAAAACAATAAAAAACAAAACCATGGAGTTCCAGAAGATAATCATTCTACTTCTTAAAAAGTTAAAAGAAAAAGAAAAAAGGTGAAATAAACTCACATTTAAAACTAAGTATATTTTTAGGTTGCACATTCTAATCACAGAAATGCTCCAAAGATGAAATCATCACAGCTTAATCTTATTTTATATTGACAGATGTATTCAACTCCTGGGACTGTTTCCCTCTCCAATGATTTAAATTAAATCAATTAAAAAGTCATCCTTACCTAACATAATTAATGTGGTAGCACAAGCAAACAGTAAACCACTGCTTTGGATTTTAGTTTTTAAAAATATTTTTGTAACTAATTACTTGCATTTTGAATGGCAGGATACATTTAAAACAAAACAAAAATCTGATTTCACAGATTAAATATGGGATGTGATATCCAGTCATTCTGATATCAGTCATTCTGATGGAGTATACCACTGGCCTTTTTCTACTTAGAAAAACATCCCTCAATTCTAAGTAGTCCCTCAGTAAGTCCTTGGTAATGTACAGAGTGAACATTTCCTTTGAAAGAAAAGAAGCCATTCTGAAACATAACATGTCAGTCCACATGGGTGTGGAGATAGAAATGTCCCAGATGGACATTTGTCAGTGAGTCCGTGATTACCATCACATCCTGCACGTATCACTGAAATCCATGTTTTGTTTTTGTAAAGGAGTTCAATCCCTGTATAATTTTTATTGGTGGATTGATCTATTTTACTCAGTGAGTGGGCTCTAGTACTCACTGGAATGCTCCCTCCATAATCCTTAATTGGTTTGTATTCAAAGAATATGAAATGTGAGAGTCTTCAGAAAAAAACAAAGGTTTATTGGATATCTGTGCTAATATCTGGGAGAATAAAGATTAAAAAAGTATAGTGGTACATGCAGGATGTGATGGTAATCACAGACTCACTGACATGTGTCTAGCTGGAACACTTCTATCTCCACACCTATGTGGACTAGACACAAGTGTTTCAGAATGGGCTCTTTTCTTTCAAAGGAAATGTTCACTTGGCACATTGCCAAGGACTTAATGCAAGGATGTGGAGAAAGGGGAACCCTGTTACACTGTTGGTAGGAATGCAAACTGGTCCAGCCACTTAGGAGTATGGAGCTCTGTTCCTCAAAGACTTAAAAACATAACTACCCTGCAGTTCAGCAATCACGTTACTAGGTATTTACCCAAGGAATACAAAAATACTAATTCAAAGGGACACATATACCCCAGTGTTTATGACAGCATTATCTGCAACAGCCAAATTATGAATAGCATGCGTCCATTAACTGAGTAATGGATAAAGAAGATGTGGTGTATATATATGTACATATATACATATATATATACATATATATACATATACATATATACATATATGTGTATATATGTACATATATACACACACAATGGAATATTACTCAGCCATCAAAATAATAAAGTCTTGCCATTTGCAATTGCATGGATGGAGCTAGAGAGTATTATGCTAAGTGAAATAAATCAGTCAGAGAAATACAAATACTATATGTGGAATTTAAGAAACAAAACAAACAAACAAAGGGAAAAAGATAGGAAGGCAAACCAAGAAACAGACTGCTAACTATAGAGAACTGATGGTTGCCAGTGGAGGTGGGTGGGGGTGGGTTAAATGGCTGGGATTAAGGAGGGCACTTGCTGTGATGAGCACCAGGTGTTGTATGGAGGTATTGAATCACTATATCGTACACTTGAAACTGAAATTACACTGCATGTTAACTAACTGGAATTTAAATTAAAACTTTTTTTTAAGAAAGTAGGATCAGCTCTTTTTAAACTGGACAAACGGAGAAAAGAAAGGCAAGAAAATAGATGAAAGGATAGAAAGCACAACCAGACACCAAGGCTGAGATCAGGGAAGCTTTCTGAAGATGATAAAATCTGAATTAAGAGTGCAGTATCATTTGCAGTACACCAAGGGGAGAGTGAGGAAAGGGCACTGTGGGGTTGATAGAAACGTGCAAAGGCAAAGACATCTGAAGAAGGATGGTGCTGGGAATTCCAAATACAAATCAAGATTTCTTACCCTATTAAACCTTACCTCAATCCTAATAAACCCAAAACAGAAGCTTTTATTGTTCTACCTACACTGTTACTTCCCACACTCTTCTCTGTGTTAGGAAATTAACCTATTATCTGTCGTAAAGCAAAAACTTAAGAGTCATTTTTAATTCCTCCCTTTCTCTTATTTCTCATAAGTAATGCATCAGTAAGTCTATGTGCTTCTTCCTCCAAAATATATCTAGTATCCATCCACTTCTATCTTCTGAACCATCGGTCTAAGCCAGGCCACATTCACTCTTTAATTCAATAACTGCAATAACCTCCACTCGGCCCTCCTACATCTATTTTTTTTTTTTTTACAAATAGTTTATTGTCAAATTAGTTTCCACATAACACTCAGTGCTCGTCCCCACAAGTGTCCTCCTCCATGGCCCCCCCCCACATCCATCAGTCCTCAGTTTTTGTCAGCATTCAAGAGTCTCTCATGGTTTGCCTCTCTCCCTTTCCCCCACCATTTCCCCCCTTCTTCTCCCCCTTATTCGTCCGTCAAGTTCCTCTTAAGCCTCCTATACGTGCAAACATATGATATTTGTCCTTCTCTGCCTGACTTATTTCGGCCCTCCTACATCTACTTTTACTCATCAAGTACTCATTACACACCAGTAAGAGTAATACTTTCAAAACTCAGCTAAGGTTATTCCTCTGTTTATCCCTCTTAAATGAGTGTAGCTGACATACAATGGTAGATTAGTTTTGGGTGTACAATACAGTGGTTTGACGAGTTTATACATTACATTATGCTCACCACAAATATAGCTACCGTCTGTCACCACACAATGCTTTATAATTCATTGACTATATTCCCTAAAAGATTAAATGCTGTAGGGGCACCCGGGTGGCTCAGTCAGTTAATCATCCGACCTCAGCTCAGGTCATGATCTCGCGGTTTGTTGGTTCGAGCCCCACATCTGGCTCTGTGCTGACAGCTCAGAGACTGGAGCCTGTCTTCAGATTCTGTTATCTCCCTCTCTCTCTGACACTCCCCTGCTCTCTCTCTCTCTGACTCTCAATAAATAAAAAAATATTTTTTTTTTTTAAAAAGCCCCATGTCAGGCTCTGTGTTTCCATCTCTCTCTGCTCCTCCCCACCGTGTGTTTGCTTTTGTGCGCGTGCTCGCTCTCTCTCTCTCTCTCTCTCTCAAAAATAAACATTATAAAAACCAGCTATAAAATAAATTGAAATAAAACAAAAAAATCTCAACTTTGCATTACACTAAAGGTAAAAGCTAAATTCTTTACCGTAACATACAACCTCGTTGGCGTCAATATCACTCCCTCTCTCATTTAACTATACTTGCCCCATATTACTTCCATTAGTTCACCAAGCATCTGCCTTTGAACTTTGCATTTACCACCCTACCCTGCCTCAAATTCCCTGCATTGGTGATGATGTCATCCTTTTAGATTTTCAATTACAAGTCACCTCTTTAGGGGTGCTTGGGTGGCTCAGTCGATTAAGCATCCAACTTCGACTCATGTCATGATCTCACGGTTCATGACTTTGAGCTCCACATCGGGCTCTATGCTGTCAGCTCAGAGCCTGCTTCAGATCCTCTGCCTTCCTCCCTTGCTTGTGCATTCTCTCCTTCTCTCAAAAATAAATAAACATTAAAAAAAAGTTATCTCCTTAGTTCTATAGCAACTTAATTTAAAACAACCCCAACCTCTGCATTTTTGCTCCTATTCCTTAACTTTTACTGGCTATCATATTACTGTTTTTCTTTCCTTCATAGCATTTATCATTATTTGCATATGTGTGTTTGCACATAAAAGTTATATAACATATATGTAATAACTTAAGGCTCAAATATAGTTATAAAACTATAGACATAACTAGGGGTAACTACATAAAATATTTAGGACTAAAGCCCTAACAAGTAAGGAAGTAAACATTCAACTAGCATGCCCACTATCCATATATTTTACCCCCAAGCTCTCTATAAATCTTCATGGCTGCAGTATTTCTTTTTTCACATTGTTTCCCTTCAAACTCTTATGTGATGATATTTTTTTTATTGGCAGAATGGAGAGTGAAAATAAGAAAATATTTGTTGTCCAGCAAAATACTTAAATTAAAAAATTCTCATGCAGACAAAACTTGGTTAAGATGATGACTTGAAAAATAAATAGTCTTAAAATATTCTGTCACAAAGAAATCGACCTTTAAATAAAGGAGAGCACACTCACTCTACATAAGAACACATCCTTCACATAAATGTGCCTAATGTATCACAGTTGAGTCAATGCTGAAGTATTATTGAATATTTTATCATGAAAAGATGATGTTACAGGTTACTCTGAAGCTATTTCTCAAGGAGTTTTCTGTTTTGTTTTTAGAGGAGGATGTAAATAACTCATGAATAAAGGCTGAAAATGAAAATATAAAAAATAGGATACTGCAAGGTAGAGTAAAAGAATAAAATGGCAGAAAATCTTGGAGGGCAGCAAGGAGATCATGAACTGTGAGGAGAAAACAAACTAGCTGTGAGGAGCACTAGATTCATACATTCAGAATGAATACACTGCAGTTAGGCACTCATGTCAAAGGCCGCATTTGATGATCTCTCAAATTTGTGCTTTTAGGTACAGGGAATTTTACCACATAGACTTACCCTCAGCCTTAGTAGAATACACTGATTTATAATCATTATGATTTGTATTCAAAGCAGGTTTTCAAACTGCAGCTCTCATAACAGCAATAAAGCTTGCTAGGTCAGAATGTTTCATCTTAATGAATAATTTATAGAACAGTAAGTCACATGTTGAGCTGTGGGAAGTACTACTGTAGGTGAACATTTTGGAATATGAATCCAGTTTTAAATTTGTACTTACTGCAATTGAAGGAAAAAATACGAGTTCAGTTTATTTTCAAAGGAACCAGGATAAAAGATAAAATGATTCCCATGACAAGTGCAGAGGATTTCTTTTTATAGTTTTATATGTAAAAGGAACAAAAATCCTAACTGAAAAACAAAAATTTAAAACATGTATTTAGTCTAGGAATTACTCAAAATTTCTGCTGAAAGCAGAAGTCTTTTAAACTAGGTCAGCCTAATAAAATATAATTTTAGGATAAATTAGATCTGTTTGGATTCTCTAATTTCAAACCAGAATATCACGATCTACTGTAACAAAACTGTTGAACAAACAAGTGTCTTTCTACCACCAGGATATTTGTAGGGGGAGAAATAGGGAAATAGGGGGAGCTGTCTATTTATCAGTATCCACTTCGCTATCAGTGGATCACTATATTTTCTCCATCTGTCCCTGGCTCAAATATTTTACTCATCTCAAGGTTGCAGAGAAATAAAATGCAATCACATCTGTCAGTTACATTAGGGATATCTGCTCCAAACAGTTTACTTTCACTGCTGGCATAGTTAAATATACAATAAATATTTACTGACATGCATTTATATATTTACACATATATACAATAAATATAGAATTTGCCCTAATGCAGAGGTGATTGGGAAAATAACAGCTAACATCTGTGGAGTGCTTAGTAAGGTAATGTGTTAAATTATTTTATTTCCATAACCTAATATGAACTGCACAACAACAAACAAGAGAGGTATATAAGCATATGAGAGATTACTAAACTGTAGTTAACTCATAAGAGAGGTAAGTTGCCACAAGCCATGTTGTTTGTAAACAGCAAAGCATAAATTTCTACTATATGCCTGATCAAGAATCTGTGGCCTTAACCATTTCTGTTTTGTCAATCCTAAAAACAAATATGAGAAGCAAACACAAATGACTTCAAAATACCTCTATTGCTCTCAGCAGCTGACAGATTAGAAGGACTCAGGCCTGCTATCAAATTTTCATTAGAATTGGTTTTATTAGTTTTTATAGATCCCTGAACTTAAGGCCCTTGCTTACTTTCACTGGTGATTAGATGACTTTTTACCCTTCCATCAAGTCTTATAGTATGTGAAAACATTTTTACTAAGATTATAATTAGAAATACAAAATAAATTAAAATAATATACTGTACAAATATTAAATGTTTTATTTTTTTAATTTAATGTGTATTCTTTATTTTTGAGAGACAGAGAGAGAGATTGAGAAAGAGAGAGAGAGATTGAGAGAGAGACAGAGACGGAACATGAGCCAGGGAGGGGCAGAAAGAGACAGAGACACAGAATCTGAGCAGATTCCAGGGTTCTGAGGGGCAGAAAGACACATAGACACAGAATCTGAAGCAGATTCCAGGCTCTGAGCTATCTGTTAGCATAGAGCCCGATACAGGGCTCGAACCAATGAGCAGTGAGATCATGACCTGAGCTGAAGTCAGACATCCAACCTACTGAGACACCCAGGTGCCCCTAAATGTTTTATTATTTACAACTAGCAGCTAGAATGCTCCGTTTTAAGGAACCCTGCATTTTTTATTTTTTTCAAATTATTTTTCTCTTTATTTTGTTTACTATATTATTCACTATTAGAGCAGCTTCTTAATTTTTAGAGTAAAATGAAGAGGAAGGTACAAAGATTCCCCATATGGTTCACTTTTGATGTTGCACATTCTATAGATTTGGACAAATGCATAATGACGCATATCCACCATAGAGAGTATTTTCACTACCCTAAAAGTCCTCTGTCCTCCACCTATTCATCCTCTCCCCTCACCTCAACCCCGGTGGCCACTGAACTCTTTAATGTCTCCATAGTTTTGCCTCTTCGGAATCTTATATAGTTGGAATCAAATAGTATGCGGCCTTTCAGACTGGCTTTCATTTAGCGACATGCATTTAAGGTTATCCCATGTCTTTTCACGGTTTGCTAATCTCACTTCTATTAGTGCTAAATAATATTCCATAGTCTGACTAGACCATAGTTTTAAATTTATCCATTCACCTACTGGACCACACCTTAGTTGCTTTCAAGTTTGAGCCATTTTAAATAAAGCTTCTGTAAATAACTGCAGGCAAGGTTTTGTGTCAACATAAGTTTTCTACTCCTCTGGGTAAACACCAAGGAACAGGACTGCTGGATTATATGCTAAATTTATGTTTAGTTTTGCCATAAGATGTCAGAAAGACGTCAAAGTGTCTTCCAGAGTGGCTGCACCATTTTGCATTTCCACCAGCAATGATGAGAGTCTCTGTTGCTTCATGTCCTTGTCAGTATTCGATGCAGCGTTCCAGATTTCAGCCATTCTAATAGGTGGTTGTAACATCTCACTGTTGTTTGGATTTGCATTTCTCGGCAGATGAGATATGGAGCATCTTTCATATGCTTATTTGCCATATGCCTATCTTCCTTGGTGAGATCTTTCAAAGTCTTTGATCAAACTTTAATCAAGTTGTTTCTGTATTGTTGAGTTTTAAAAGTTTTTTTGTATTTTTTTGCTGAAAGTTTTTTTTTTTTTAATCAGATGTGTTATCAGCAAATAAATATCCAGTTTGTGGCTTCTATTCTAGTTCTCTTGACACTGTCTTAACAGGAAAAATCTTTAATGAAGTTCAGATCATCCACAGTTTCTTTATATCTTTGGTATTGTATCTAAAAAGTTATAGACATAACCAACATCATTTTTTATTATCTTTTAGGGGATTTGTAATTTTGCATTTTATATTTAGGTCTGTGATCCATTTTGAGTTAATTTTTTGTGTAGAGTAAGACCTGTTTCTCGCAATTTTTTTTCCACATGTGCATGTCCAGTTGTTTTAGCACCATTTGTTTAAAGGCTATCTTTGCTCCATTGTATTGCCTTTACTCCTTTGCCAAATATTAGTTGGCTATATCTATGTGATTCTATTTCTGGGCCATCTATTCTGTTCCATTGTTCTAGTCGTTTATTCTTTCACCAGTACTACACTGTCTTGCTTATGGTAGCTTTACAGTAAGTCTTCAAGTTAGCTAGCATCAGTCTTCCACCTTTGTTCACATTCATCTTGTGTTGGCTTTTCTGAATTTTTTGCTTCTTTGTATAAACTTTAGTAAGTTCATTGTCCACAAGATAAGGTGTAGGAATTTTGATTAGGATCACACTGAATCTATAGCTCAAGTTGGGAATAACTGGCATCTAGACAATATTGAGCGTTCCTATCTATGAACATACTATATTTCTCCATTTATTTACTTCTTTGATTTCATTCACCAGAGTTTTGTGGTTTTCCTCACATATATCTGGTACATACTTTGTTAGATTTGTACCTACATATTTTATTTTGAGGGCAGATGCTAATACAAATGGTATTTAGTTTTAACTTCAAAAACTAAATGTATATACAATATTTTTATTTATTTTTGAGAGAGAAAGAGAAACAGAGCACAAGCAGGGGGGAGAGAGAGAGAGAGACACCAAATCTGAAGCAAACTCTAAGCTCTGAGCTGTCAGCACAAAACCTGACATGGTGCTCAAACCCAGGGACCATGGGATCATGACCTGAGTCAAAGTCAGACGCTTAACTGACTCAGCCACCCAGGTGCGTCTGGTTTTAATTTTAAACTCCACTTGTTCATTGCTAGCATAGGAAAGCTGGCTTGAATATCATATGTGAAACTTTGCACAATTTATGTAATTTTTCTACACCCCAGTTTCCTAAACTGTAAAATGGTGGTAACATTTGTACCTAATTTGGGTTATTAGGAGATTAACTGAAATGTTGCATGCACTGTCTTCATATTGTCCCTTACTTAGAATTAATACTCAAAAGTTGACAGCGGATATCTTTGAAATCTAATGAGACTGAAAGAACTATTTTAAGGATAGTCTTTTCAATGACAACTGGAGGGATGCCTGGGTGGCTCAGTCAGTTAAGCGTCCGACTTCGGCTCAGGTCAGATCTCACAGGTCGTGGGTTCGAGCCCCGCATCAGGCTCTGAGCTGCCTGAAGCCGGTTTCAGATTCTGTGTCTCCCTCTCTCTCTGCCCCTCCCCCACTCATGCTCTGTCTCTGTATCAAAAATAAGTATTAAAAAAAAAAATGACAACTGGAAAATGGTATGGATTTTCTTACTCTGTTTTACAGTTTATCACACATTATGTTTTTGTTTGTTTTCTCTCTTCTTGCTAGAGTCTTTAGGTACCTGGTTGAATGCAGAGCATTTTTATAAGCTGGCAAGGGATTTTTTTATCTAAATTTGTTTTCTGTCTGGCTCATATATCCCCAAACTTTTTCCCTAACATTCAGATGAGTAAAACTCTTAAATGAACATCTGAAGAATGTTTGAAAATGATAAAGAGCAGGACTGTAAAACTTTAAAATTTATGTTGTACAATCCAGAACTATTAAAAGAGGTGTGCAGTAAATTTACTTTACTCATCATAATAACTTGACGGGAATCAATGACCTCCAAGATAGTCCCATTAAAACTATTTTTTTGGCATTTTAAGTTAAAGTATAGGTCATTTTGCTATTGGCTTCTACAATATTATAGCCTAAAATACATGTGGATGCCTTGCATAATTAGAGTCAGGGTTTTCCGTAATCATTTCTTTTAAGGTTATTATTTTTTTTAGTAATCTCTACACCCAGTGTGGGGCTCAAACTCACAACCCCAAGATCGAGAGTTACATGTTCTTCTGACTGGGCCAGCCAGGTGCCCCTTCCATGTTCATTTTAAAATAGTAGATAAGCTACTGTCCCAGGATATAGCAGCAGTGTGTGGTTAATTATATGATAAGCCAAAATTCTTAAGTTCATACATTATCATGTAGGCAGATTAGGAAGGGGGAGCTTGATTATCAATAGAATGTTAAAATGCAGTTGTACGAAGTTCTTTTTCTCATATATGAACTGCCAGTATCAAATTTGTTGGGCAAAACAGTGCTGTGGCTTGAAGTAGAGCCCTATCTCAGAGTGAATAACAGATGATGAAGTTCCAGATGGCTAGGGATATGAAGAAATGTAACTGCAGGAAACAGATGAAGTTTGTCTGTTTGTTTGATCTGTCAGTTTCACAGCAACAAGCTACATAAATCGGAATGGCCTCCACTGTTTTCATGGGATCATAGGCTCTTCCTCTGGGAAATATAGGAGAGACAAAACACAGGTTCATGATTTCATTGACACTGTCCCATTTGACTAATTCTACATAGAAAAAAACAAAACAAATGATGAAGGGGAATTTTTTTCTGACTCCAAATCTCCCTGCTTACAGAGAGAAGGATGGATTTAAGAAAACAAAAAACTTTTTAAATAGACTTGTTAGGATTCTTACTCTTCATTTGCATAAACCTGACAAACTGATGATGACAGCAATTAATTCCTGCTTAGTTCTAGCCTCATTTAATATATGCAAAAATTATCAAGAGAAATTTGGTTGGAAGAAACACAAAGTCCACAATATACCAATATACCACAATATACAGTATATTGAGAGTAATATTAATTATTATGTTTTACATTTTAGTTTGACAACAAAATTGATTTTTAAATCAATTCAAAATCTACATCAAAGTAATCCCAGAATACACATGCATGCGCATGTGCATGCATACACACACATACAAAATTGAACTAATTAGAATGTTTCAGTAAAATGGAAATTCATTTATAGGCAGAATGCTTTCTAATATGAAAAAATGGGATTTGAATGCATTGTTTTATGATAAATGTTTAGGGGAATTGAGGACAGAATTCTGAAATGTTATATTGGTTAAATGAGACTTTAGTATAATGTTCCTACCTAATCCCTGGATCCCAATAAACTTTTCATATGAAAGGAAAAGAGAAACTATATAAGCAAATGTTTCTCTTTGTGGTTAGCAGGTTTATAGTGATAAAACTGCTAAGATGAAATGTACAAAAATAGTTCACAGGGAGTCACAGAATTATATCTTTTACCGGGATTGTGGCTTGAGTGACTAATCTGTAAAAAGATGTAAGGTTGCAGTACCTGGTATAGTGCTCTATAAATACCATACCTTTCTAAAGATCCATAAATTTCTCAGCAAGGGACACTTCCTATCTTTGCTTTATATTCTACTCAGTGTGAAAGCAGGCCCTCTATATAATTTTTGTTGGTAAACAACTGCCAGTAAACAAGTGTCTACACTGACATAGTTTTTAAATTAAATATGCAAAATATTCCCATGTAGATTGAAATTTTCTATTTGTAGATTTTTTAATCTACATTATACAATAAAACTTCTAATTCTAAATACATGCATTTCCCATATGATTAGAATGCACCAAATAACCAATTACATTTTTCTCTTTGCATTTGGATTCATTTATAAGAGTATATTTTGGGCCATTTTTTTTCTTTTTTCAAAAATGGCCCACATCATATCCAAGGTAATTGAATGAAATTGTTAAGTATTTCTCTAAATGACTGTTTTCTAAAGCAGCAATAAAGTGCAAAATTTGATGTACTAGAACTTCTTTAAAATATGTTATATGTGTTTGAAATAGTTTTTTCTGTCATCTGGAGATTCTATGGCTTCAAAGTGATTCAGTAAATTCAGGAATACTCTGCAGGGCCAAAAAACAGTCCTCAAAGTAGCACTGAAAATCCCAGTAGAGCCACTTAAGTGAGTCAATGGTTTAGTCACTAACAAGTTATAGAAACATCCTGTTTCAGAATACACGGCATTGACTTTTTCTAATCAGATAATTATTTTTTTAATGCTTATTTATTTATTTTGAGGGAGAGCAAGCAGGGGAGAGGCAGAGAGATAGGGAAACCAGAATTTCAAGCAGTCTCCCTGTTGTCATCACAGAGCCCGACTCAGGGCTTGATCTCAGGAACCATGAGATCACGACTTGAACCTTAATGAAGAGTTGGATGCTTAACTGACAAGCCACCCAGGCACCCCAGAGAATTAATTTAAAACTAAATGTGTGTTGACGCTATTATCTACTGTTAATATTAACTCATTTTTACAGAAAATTTCAAATTAACAATCCCATCCTCATTCTTCCTCTCCCAACTCCAAATGCCTATCTATTGATCATTTTGTTACTCAAAGTCCAATTTACTTTTTTCTGTTTATTTATTTTTGAGGGGGGGGTAGGCAGAGAGACAGGGAGACAGAGGATTCAAAGTGGGCTCTGTACTGACAGCAGAGAGCCAGATCCAGGGCTCAAACTCACAAACTACAAGATCATGACTGAGCTGAAGTCATACGCTCAACCTACTGAGCCACCCACGTGCCCCATACTCACTGTTCAATTTAATGTACTGATAAGAATGTATCTCAAGCTATGCTAAATACACAGAAAAGAGAAGGCACATTTCATATGTGCCACTTTTTGAAGATTTAGAAAATCCTACTAGTGTTGCTTCCTCTTTGCTTCCAATCCCTGACATCTAATATATCTGATTGGACACCTACACTATTTGTTTAATTCAATTTTTCAATTGTTTGACCTTCTTCTGTTTCCTGTTGGCCATTAGTTACTCTTATTTTCTTAATACCTCCCTAATTCAATAACACCCTCAAACAATTATTAATATGTAACACCATCACTTGGTTTTTTAGCAGTTGAAACAGATATCAACTTTGTCTTATAATGAGGTTGGAAAAATTTCCTGTAGTGCTAAACTAGCAGAGCAACCACGCACTGTTTAGTTGTGGGATAATGGTATCTTTAGTGCTAGTCCGATGAAGTAACTCTGACTTTGGGGCCCTCTGCCACATTCAAGCAATAAAAGTTCCTCTTAGAAATTCCCTTGATCCATCTTAAGTCACAGAACAACAACAAAAACAACAACAACAAAAATTCTTCAGAGACTAGTTCTAAAGTGATGAAACACTCCTAGTAATGGAAAACACAATGGTGACTCAGTCTTTTAGCCCACAATATCTTCCTTTTAGTATTCTTCAGTACAAACTCAAAAAAGGAAAAATCCTCTGGCAAACTATGCTTTATCATTTACTTTTTTACTCTGTTCACTCACTCATTAACTCATCATGCACTCAATACCTATTGAATATACCACATATTATTTTGTATGCTTTGGAAATATAGCAATTAATGAAACAAAGTTGGTTATTATGTCAGGGGAGGGGTGTACATAATAAGTGTGTAGTATAACGGTAAGTGGGATAACGCAAATAAGGCAAGAGGAAGCTGATACAGAGCAGGAACTTTTGTACAGTTGGAATGGCTTCCCCAGTAGGATGATACCGAAGGTGAAACCTGAATCAGTTGAAGGAGTAACCCAAGTACCTATAAAAGATAAGCATCCAGACAGAGGACAGAGTACTTATTAAAACCAGGCAAAAGCATATTTGATGTATTTCAGGAAGAAGGTTATAGTGGCCATAGTCCAGTAGCTAATCCTAAAATGTTTTCTACAAAAAACAATTGCAAAGCTGTATAAAACTGACAAAAACATCCCTGTGCTCTGGAAATGGCTTATAGGCATGTTAATAATCATATATGCATTTTTTTTAAAAATTGAAAAATGCCAAACTTGGGTAAGAACACAGGGAATTTGTGGTCTTTTTTCCCTACACTTGCTCTCATCAATCTCCCCCTCCATGCCCCATTAGTAGGCATGAACCTTAATTAAGAGACTCTACACTGGAGCCCGGGGTGGGGGTAGTGAGTCCTTGAGGATTGGCTCCCCTCTGCCAGGACCTAGGGAAGCTCATGCATTTTCCAGCACTGGAGGATGCACCAGTACTATCCCTAAATGTGATGATCTCAGAGGTGGGTGAGCGGAGAAGGCCACCATATCTACCTGAGGTTTCTGTCCTGGGTACGGCAAATATATACCTGGCTGAGGTTGTAGAACCTGCATAGGGGAGACCAGTGGGAGCTCAAATTAACCCAACACTACTGGCCAACTCTGAAGCTGTGCTTTGGCTGAGAAGGCCAAAAGAGCTCCGTGAAAAGTGCAAAGCAGGGCAGCCGTGAAAACCTGAATGCACTTTCCTACCAACCGAAGACTTATCAGATAACGGGTGCCTTACTAGATCAAAGTGAGAACAACACTGTCCAATCACTGGCTGACCACAAAGTTGCACAAACGCAGGGATAAACCCAGAGGGGACAGGCTTAAAAATAATATCAACAAAACACACAAATAAAAAACTAAAGAGAAATGTTAGCTTCCCAACACTGCAGGAGAAACCTATTTCACAGATTTAGCCTGGGTAAATTACTAAACAAAGAAACAGTGAAAAAAAACCCAGGTAGCAGAGCAATCTTCATGGGGATGGGGGGGATTTTTGTGTTAAAAACTTTGCACTTAAAAAGATACTACCAAGAATCATAGTTACTTTTAGTTCCTCTGGCTAAACCAAGCAGTTGTTCCCCACAAAGTTAACAAGAGTCTTTGGCATTTCTTAATACTGCTGCTGCTTCTGTATAGAGTGACCTGTGCAGAACTATGCAGTGCATGCCTTACCTGTAGAATAAAATCTCACTTGAGTTTGGCCTAGTTCTATTCTTTGGCCAGGATATGTTTGGGATTGCTAATAAAGGTTCCTTTTTCATCTCTGCATTTTCTAGGGCTTTTATTAAAATGTTATCTGAAAGTTAGGCACTGGAGCACCTAAGTGGGCAGGTGATTCTTCCAATAAGTTTGTAGGCATTAAATAGGATTTTCTATTGAGAATTTAAAAGCAATAATAAAACTGACCATATATCAAAAAATATATGGATTTAAACTCCGAAAAATTGCTATTCTATTGTTTTATAATATGTGAAATACAAATTAACACATTTTATTACTTTTCTTTAAATATCATGGTATTTTGCACATTGTTTAGAAAACTTCTATTACATAATCATCCTCCAAAAAGGCAGAGTCAGTCATATTCAATTCTTTTGAAAATAAGTGTGTGTGTGTTTCTTTAAATCATTTGAGTCTACTTCAAGGATAAAATAGCTTATTTTCTATGTATATTCATTATAGCATTTATGTTTTTCCTTCATTTTTTAATAAAAATTCTTAAAGTATACATGTTTAGATGTACATATAGTGAAATGATTGTTACTACTAGCTAATTAATGTATTACATTGTTAACTGCTTACTATCATAATTAACACATACCTTCACATATTACTGTATTTAAATGGTAGCTTTATAATTAAGAATTGCACACTGACTTTAAAGACCAAGAAACAAAGCTTGCATTACTTCAATTCTGCCATTCAATGTAGCTACTTGTTATAACTACTCTTTAAATTGTTGTGGTGGACAGACTGACTGCTCCTTAAGATGTCCGCACCCTATTTTCTTAAGTCTATGAAAATGCTACTTTATGTGGCAAAAGACCTTCACTGATATGATTAAGTAAAGGACCTTAAAATGGGTTAAGTTGGAAACATTATCCTAGACTATTTGAGTGGATTGAGTCTAATCACATGTACCCATGAAAGGAGAACATCTCAAAGAGATCAAAGGAAGGAGTGATTGCTCAGCCCAATGCAGCAATATTGACTTTGAAGGTAAAGGAAGGGGACACCTAAGAGGAGAATGTGAAGCCAAGAAACTGACTATCTCCTAGTCTCCAGACAGAAACAACATTGCAAACACCTTGATTTTAGCCCAGTTGTGACCCATTTGGGGCTATAATCTCCAGATCCACATTATTTTAAGACACTAATAAAATTTGTGATAATTTGTGACAGAAAATTAATACAATCATGAACATATAAGAAAGCCACTCAAAATGACATCAAAGGGGAAAAAACACCTTTTTTTCATTTTTGAAATGTACTGTAAAATGACATTTTTATGAATCTTTGCTAAATTTATTCTTTCATTATTGACTTATCCTGTTACCTATTGCCTTGCTTTTATGAATTTTAATTCCCAAAAGCTATTGTGTTTAAAATGAACACAAATGACTCTTAAATCAATCATGAATGAACATAGACTGTCAAATCTGGTCACTTGAACACAAATTTGTTAAGACCAATTCTAAAAAAAAATCATTAAAATCTTTGGAAATGTTAGTACTCAAAAACAGAAATCTTACTATTCATAACCATTTTAGGTCTAAGATTTGTCCCTTTCCTTTAAATAAAAAATACACTGGTGTAATTAACATGTATTGGTATAACCATTTTCCTTTTTTCTTTTTTTAATGTACTAAAATTTACTTATTTTCAGATATTACTGCCTTCATTATAAATATTACATATATGCATGTATATATGTTATATATATATATATACACACACACAATGATCTAAGAAAACTTTCTCTGTCTGCATTTTTCCTGGTTATACATATTATTTGGTTCATTACATAATTATTACTGAAAGTAATTTTATCATGTACAGGACGAGATGTTAAAAAAGAATCTATTTTGTCAAAAATGCTATATGTGTCACACATGCATGCACGCGTGTGCACACACACATTCTTTCCAAGTGTGGTACATTTTGCAAGAGACACTTTGTCTAATTTACAATTCTTCCTGTTTAACACTCACTGTAATCACACTATTACCTTGTCATACTGTAAAATAACAAACCAAGGAAAGAGAATAACTATGACCATGGAAGAGATACTATAATAATAAAAATTAAGTCAGAGGAGTGTATTTGAATCTATAAAAGTCATTCAGGATTTTTACATCTTCTCTATAAATGCTTTATAGTTAACACAAAAAGCATTAAAAATTAAAAAAAAAAAGGGGGTGCCTGGGTGGCTTAGTTGGTTGAGCATCCGACTTCGGCTCAGGTCATGATCTCACGGTTCGTGGGTTTGAGCCCTGCGTTGGGTTCTGTGATGACAGTCAGCTCAGAGCCTGGAGCTTGCTTTGGATTCTGTGTCTTCCTCTCTCTCTGACTCTCCCCTGCTCATGCTTTCTCAGAAATAAACAAAAGATTTAAAAAATTATAATTAACACAAAAAGACAGAAATGATATTCCTTAGAAAATGTATTAAATATCATAGAAAAACAGGGTTTTTTTTCATCTAAAGGCTGATAATTCACTTTATACCCATGCTAAAATTTTATTCCAATGTTATTTTAGAAAGTCTGCCATCTAAACTAAATGATAATTGTGAATAATTCTGAAATCAATATAGGAGTACAGATATCTCTTAGAGATCTTGATTTCAATTCTTTGGGCTACAAGCCCACAAGTCAGATTACTGGTTCATAAGGCAGTTTTACTTTTAATTCTTTGAGGAACGTCCATACTGCTTCCCAAAGTGGTTGCAAAATTTACATGCAATCCAGTATTATTCACGCTTAAAGAGAAAGGAAATCCTGGCATTTGTGACAACAAGGATGAATCTGGAGGATATGATGCTAATTGAAATAAGCCAGACACAGAAGAACAAGTACTACCTAATCCGACTTAATTGGAAATCTAAAATAGTCAGACTCAAAGAAGCAGAGTAGAACAGTAGTCACCAAAGACTTGGGGGATAGGAGGGGGAAACAGGGAGGTGTTGTTTGAAGAGTACAAAGTTTCAGTTATGCATGATGATTAAGTTCCAGAGATCTCCTGTAGCATGCAGAGACTATAATTAACAACACTGTATAATGTAAGTTCTTCTAAGACAGTAGACCTGGTAAGTGTTTTCATTGTTATATAAAAGATAGATAGATGGCTGATGCAGATAGAGAGAGAGATAAGAAACAGATGAGAGAGAGGAGAAATTTTTGGAGGTGATAAATATATTTATAGCAGTGACTGTGGTGATGGTTTAACAGATGTATACCTATCTCCAAACTCAAGTTGTGTACATTTTGTACAGCTTTTTGTATGTCAGCAATTCCTCCAATAAAGTGTTGTTGTTTTTAAAGTCACACATGTGGCTTCATTAAACAATAACAACTATGATGATCTCTAGCCTGTAGTAGTATATTGAGTCCCAGCAATAAAGAACTGAAATGCTTTCTTGCATGTCAAGTATCATGTTGACAGGTTGCAGTGGCTTCTCTTGCCTTTTAATTATAATCCGTCATCCGGCTTTGGTCTTCTGCACAAGAATTGGATAGAGTTTTTAAGAGAAGGAAATGTTTTAATCCTTCACTTCTGGCTAATGCTGATTGTTAAAGTTCTATTGGATGTTGAAATGTTACAAGAATTTAGAAAATGTCTCCTAATGGACAAATTTACAATTTATACAAAAAAAAAAAAAAACGAAACAGACACAACACACATCTTTCTTCTAACTGAAAAGCAGGCAGATCACTGCATAACCACTTAACAAAAACAAAATTAAAATTTATGTGGTCATAAATGAAAATAAAATATAGTTAACAAGCTCAACAGTATCTAGAGAAATTCTCTCAATTTAAACCAACAAAACTTTAAGGAATAGTACAAGAAAGCATTTCAATTATTTAAAATAATAAAGCAATAAAAAACTTCATTGTGGCCTTAGATATTCTAGTTCTTTCCTACCTTATTAATGCATTTAACAAATATTTATTATGTGTTTACCAGATGCAAGTCTAAAGTGGTAATTCTTGAGATAAAATTGCTGACCTCAATGAAGCAACAATATTGTCAAAGTCACATATCTGCAATAATAATTAATAATAAAGTACAAATGGGCACCTTGGGAGGGTCACTCAGTTAACCAACACGATTCCTGTTTTTAGCCCAGATCATGATCCGGTTCATAGATCAGCCCCATGCTGTCAGTAGTATGGAGACTGCTTGGAATTCTTTCTCTCCCTCTCTCTCTGCCCCTCCACTGCTTGTGCTAGCATGCTCGCTCTCTCACTCTCTCTCTCTCTCTCTCTCAATCTAATAAACAAACATTAAATCTTTTTTAATTAAAAAATAATAAAGTACACAAGGGAAGTTTTAAATAAAATCTAACAATACTGAACTAATGAAAAGTAAATGCTGTGAAGGAATGCACTTGGGAAGGCAAAGGAGAGAAACTTTACCCAAACTGGGGAAAAGGAGATGGTCAAGGCCAAGAATGGTTCCTGAGGGAGTTATGCTTAATCAGTCTTTGAAGAGTGAATATGAGTAGAAGAAGTGAGTATCTTCGGTAACATGTTCCTTATGAAGAAAAAAGCACAGTCAATTCACAGAGTTGAAATGACTGAACTGCCACAACTCCATTAAACTGGCTAAAGCTGTGAGGATAAATGAGAGAATTTCAGAAGTGAGGCAAGCAAAGTCAACAGCAGTGAAATGGAACAACTGAAGGATTCCTATGAATAGTTCAACCACTCCATTTGAGCTTTTGGCTACTTTTGTACATTTTAAAGAAAAAAAAAATAGAGAGAGAGAGAGATGGAGACTATATATAGTCTAAAATAAATGACTACATGAATAGATGGACAGACGAATGAATGAAGTTTGTCTCACCTGACTTAACTATCTTCTGGAAAAAAAATCTTAGAATTTGCTTTAAGGGAAGCATAGGGTTTTAATTTTATATGACTCCATTATGATATGAAATAAATGTTGTTGATAGAGTTTTACTAGGGATTTTGAAAATATCTTAGCCATCCAAGTATTCTATCTAATACACAATCTGACAGGCATTGAGAATAATTTTTTTCTGATTATTAATCCAGGACTATAGTGAATTCCTCCTGTTATTTTACTGTTAATTTATTAAAAGTTTTTTTCTGGAGGTGCCTGGGTGGCTCAGTTAATCATATTCTTCCTGATTTTGGCTCAGGTCACGATCTCACAGTTCATAGGATCAAGCCCCGTGTCAGGCTCCATGCTAACAACATAGAGCCTACTTGAGATTCTATTTCTCCCTCTTTCTCTCTGTGCACCTTCCCCCTGCCCCCCGACATGGTGCACATGCATATGCTCTTTCTCTCAAAAATAAACTTAAAAAAAAAAAAGGTTCTTTCTGAACCTCAGCATTCATCTGTTTAGAGTCTCCTAAAATACGTGTTAATACTGATGATTTATGATAAATGTTTCAATATACTCTAATAATAACAACCATTATTTGTTGAATGTTTACAATGATCCTGGTAATACTGTAGGCACTTTAATAACATTACTTCAAATAATTCTGAAGTTAAATCTATGAGGTAGAATATTATAATTTTCATTTTACAAATGACAAAGCACAAGTACAGAGAGGTTTGATGAGTTGTTATGAGTCATCCAGGAGCAAAAAGAAGAGCACAATTATTTCTTGGACACTAAAGTTTATATTTTTGGTTTGGTTTTGTTTTTACCATCATTCTGCATTGTGATATCTGTAGTTCAATAATTTGAATAACTAATTCAGTTAGTATTCCTAATTTTGAAAATGTGGTTATTTATGAAAACAAACTAAGTTGGAGCTATGGGTCTGAGCCTCTCTCAGAAGTCCTGGATTTGTGTATGCACATATGTATGTCTGGTTGACATTTGATGATTGCATACTTATATACAATCTAGCACTTATTCTCGCCATCAAATCTTTAATGAATGTATGCTCTATGTGTTAAAAGTTGCCATGGTATCTTGAGTGCACTGAGCAATAACCAAGCACATGAGGCTGATGTGTAAAGTCAGAAAGGCCCTATATTAATATGTGAGATACGACAGAACTGATGCTTGAGGTGGAATACACATATTGGCATGATTAACATAGTATTTCTCTGTAAAGTTACTTGCAACATCAAATTAAGTCAGATATTCAATTTATTTATTTTCAATACAAAATATTTTAATAAGGCCTAGCATAATTGAGTACACCTGGACATCTCATTCTATCTTGATAAACAAATCTTAAGCTTGGGAAGATAAATGACAATGTGAGTACTGTTTAGTGACATGGTTTAAAGCAAGAGCAGTCAAGTAGCTCAAATAGGTAATGGCATCATGCTAGGATATCTTTTCCTACTCCACAGTGAGAATAATTCTAGAAATGTGATTAGAATACTGCAAGTTAGTGAGCTATAACTTGGTATACCATTTGCATGATGATACCTAAATACTTGAAATCTATATTCTAAACTAGCACCCTCCAACAGAATTCTCTGTGACAAGAAGAAATGTTGTCTATACTGTCCGATATTTAACCACAGGTTGCTTTTGGCTGCAGAGCTGTTGGAATGTGAAAAGTGTAACTGAATTTTTTTGTTTAATTTTAACTAACATAAATTTAAACTGTAAATGCCATGTAGGGTTAGCTGCTACTGCTTTGGACAGCAAAATTCCGAGACTTTTTTTTCCCTTGACAGGATTTCTATATAATGCAAAAGAATTTAGATCTCTTATGCTTCAGTAGTAATAATATTGCTATTTAATGATGAGTTACTTCATTAGCTAGAGTACATACACATTTACTAAAGATATAGTCAAATGTTACCAGTAACAGTTTAGAAGTCTGAGTAAGATCATCCTGTGTCTTTGTTATGATCAATTAGATGTTGTGTTTATAGTTTAATTCTCAGAAGCAACCTTTTCCTTTATTCCCACACCTTAGTGGGCAGAACATTATTGAATTCTCAAATATTGACAACTCTGACATTTGTTTTGCCACAATGTAACACTGCTATCAGGCGTTTGATTTTAGGCATTATTTTTCTTCATTTGTCACAATTTCTCTTTCCTCATTAGAAAAAAAGAGAAAGAGTTCTTTTTCTTTTAATTTCTTTTTTTACAAATAGCTTATTGTCAAATTAGTTTCCACATAACCCCCAGTGCTCATCCCCACAAGTGCCCTCCTCCATGCCCATCCCCCCTCTCCCCTACATCTCAGTTCTCAAGTTTTTGTCAGCATTCAAGAGTCTCTCATGGTTTGCCTAAAAAGAGAAAGAGTTCTTGAGATAAACTTACAGATTTGAGAAAAAGAAAGTAAATGAACAAACAGAAGTCCTGCATTTTAATTTTTTGCACTGCTGAACAGCAGTATTTATACAACTGAATCCTATATCCTATACAGACCTCTTATGGTCACTAATAACTCTGCATTCTCTGAACACTTAATGGAAGAATTGAATGGACAAGTATGGAAAAATATCCCCTATACATCATTTCCTGTCTTACAACTTAAGGAGCAATTGAACACTTTCAAATAAAGTTGATAATGCATACCCTATGTATTATACTCACAGAATATGACCTAGAAACACTGGCATGTGTGTACAGAGAAGCGTTAGACCACAAAATGTATTGCAACAGCAAAAATTTTGAAACCACCTAAATCTTTGACCTCACTAGAATACATGTGTTTATTTTGGCTTTACAGAGATTAAAGCCCTATACAGCTTAAAGCCCTACAGAGATACCATCTTATATCCTGTATAAAGGCAAAGACAATTTGCAGGGTACTGTATAAATTCAAAATACTGAAATCAGTTCTGTGGTTGTCTTAAGGATCTGATGATAACTGGAGCTCACTAGAAGCTCTCATGTTACAAGAACATCTGGTCACAGAATCAACAGAAGCTTTCCCAACCATACAATAAAGCAAGCATGGTTGATGTTTGTATACAAGAGAAAATAAAATAACTAAAATGTTTTATGTCCAAATTTTTATAATGTCTTGAGGGAAAAAAATACATATCAAAATTCACTAATGTTTTGATTAAGATGAGACATTATTTTGGAACAAGTGAAAATAATCCTTTTACTGGTTTTTCTATGTTGATACCTCCAATCTAATCCTCTACATAGTTATCCTCTAATCTCTATAAATCAACATCCAAAGGTTCTGTGGAGACTATTAGTTCAACACTGAGCCCATACAATGACAAGGTATGTGTGCTTTACAAATGCCAATGGTGTGTGCATGTGTGCACATCTACAAAACTGCACATTGGTAACTGTCTATATATTCTCACATATATTTTTCTCTGATGTTCCAGGTAGCGCCACAGCATCATTTATATGCTGGCAGGCACTGAAGCCTGAAACTTCAGAACTGCATCTTACTCTACTCGCCCTAGCACCCAAGTTCAATCACATAGATTTTGTCTCCAAGTCTGTATTACCTCTGTTTCCTATTGGCAATTTACCATCCCACAACCTTAGGTCCAAACCGCATTATTCCTCACCAGAATATTCTAATCACTCCTTACTTATAAAATCTCCTTCTTTACATGTAGCGTGGCTGTCACTGAATGGAAGATTCCTATTCTTAAGGGTCTCTGGAACTGCTCCTAGTTTAAACCATCCCCAATAAGTATGTTTCTTACCTTCTGCAGAATTATTGACTATTGTTGCTGTTTTTATCATTAACAATTTGGTGATCAAGGACCCTGTTGCCTCTCCCTTCATGCAGAGTATATTATAAAAAATCAAATTGGAACTGTATTATTTTTATTCACTTTCTTACACATACTTCACACTGTATTCTCTGAATAAGGTTGCAGGAAATGCAAGAGATGGCCACCATCTCCACTGACCACAGCTGTACTATTTTTAAACCCAGTTTATTACTTTATCTGAAATTTCAAATTTCAGGGAAGTCACTTCTATGAGGCATAGTCACTGCTCAAAATAAGTTACAATATTTTTCAAATATATTTTCTCTATAATGCACTTGTGTGGTTCTGTGTGTGTGTAAGCAGGTATGTCTGTATTCTGTTTGTATATACTAATCCTCTGAGTTCAGGGGCAGAATTTTATACATCAGTTCCCTCTGTACCTAACAGAGTTCTTTACACATGTTAAATGAGTTAAATTAATTCAAAAAATAATGATCCTACTGTTCAGTCTTGGTAGATGACTAGAGTCTGAATGTGTAATCAGATAAGCATGAATAAGCATGAGTCTATCTAGTATAGATCCAGCTAATATTCCCAGCCAGTTGTGAAAGTGTTTTTATTATTTAAAAAAAAATATGTATACATTATTCTCTTAGTTTTGGTTTCAAAATGTATATATCTAGGGTCAAGTATGTGAAAAGAAAAGTCAAAATGAAAACTTACATCACACTCATACATAAAGCACATTAAGAAAGTAACTTCATGGACACAGAGAAAGCTGAAACCTTGCGCTTTATTCCCAGGGCTCAGACATTGGTACTGCCAAGCAATTGCTGTAAGTTGGAAAACATTCTGGATATTGATATTCAATATTTTTAACCTTTTGTCAGTAGGTGATGAATTAACTCAGCTCCAAGGCTGTTCCGGTTGACAGTGAGAGCTGATTTAACTCATTTCTCACTGCAGGGAGAGGAATCAGATCCAGGGAGAACAGCCAATAGAAAAAAGAAAACGCATTAAAAATAAAATTAGTGTACTAGTACTTTAGCACAGTTAGGCATTCCAGAATCTCAGGGATAATTAACATTCTTAATATAAAATATTGATGTTATGCAGTATTAATGCAGTATCACAGTAAGAATTGACAGTGTTTAATGTTTCATAGCAGCCTCCTAGCTGAGCATAGAACTTTTCACAAGCAAAAGGAATTTAATTTTAGATTCAAAAAAATTAAAGCCATCTGGGATGGAATACAATTAACTCTCTCTTGCTTTCCCTCTGTACTACCTTACTTTATTCTTATGTAATGAGACTCCTCATTGTAAAATTACTGCTTGCTACGACTTTGTAATCTTGCAGAAGTTTCTTGAACTTAGTGCCTCCTCATTTGCAAAGATAAGTAATATAAATCACACATCACCTAAATCAGTTATCTTATCAGGAATTGTAAAACTGTCACTTTCTAATTCCTTCAATCATTCTGCATTTGTGGTTTGAAATTATGCTATATTTTAAAATTATATTTTAAAATGTAGTCTATACAGGAAGTACAGAAAAAAGAAATCTTAATTTTTCTCACTTAACCCCAAATTTTCATCAAAATGAGCTGGTGTCCTCACATATTCCAGTGTTCTCTAATAAGCAGTGTTGTATTTCTGATTATAGAATTCTATGTCTATCAACTCTGGGATTTTTATATACTTAAAGTTTTCAATATATTTTAGTAAACCTTCTTTTCAAATCACAAATGATTCCAACTTAATCTAGTAAGAGTACCTTCAAGTTGTCCAGAGCCTTTCGAAAGGACTCCATAATCCTTTTATAGCTTCTACTCTTTATATTAAGTAATATGTCCCAAANAGAGTTGCCTATTGCTACTGGGTTACTACTGTCTGTAAATCTTTACAGTGGATGGTGTTATAACATGAACTCAAAAATAAAATTAATACAAAAACAACTTGCATTGCTTTATCCAGTTCAAATATAAGCTCTATACTATTTAATCTTTATTTTGAAAAGGAATTTCCCACACAATTTTAACATAATTATTTTCTTTACCCTATCCTATCCAAATATATATATATAAAGTACTAACAAGATAAAAATAATATAAAAAAAAAAAGGGGGGGGCACCTGGGTGTCTCAGTCAATTGAGCATCATACTCTTTATTTCAGCTAAAGTCGTGATCTCACGGTTCAAGAGATTGACGCCTGCGTGCTGACAGTACAGAGCCTGCCTGGGATTCTCTCTCTCCCTCTCTCCACCCTTACCCCTGCTCGCTCTCTCTCTCTCTCTCTCTCTCAAAATAAATCTAAAAAATAATAATACAAAAGAACAAAACATTTGAGATTTTACATTTATTTTTGTGCTTAGATATATTTGGAGAATTTATAAACAATTGGACTGCTTCTTTTCCTTTATGAGATTATATCATCAAAATTATATATAATTAGATTTATTTGTTCCAATTCATTTTGTTAAATTTTTTTCTTTATGATTTTATTTTGCTTTTCAATTACATAAAATATTTAAAAGATTCAAGTATCAAAATTATATTATAGGTACATTCACAGGAATTATTTTCATTCCTGTTCCTTCCATTCTGTCCCCACTCCCTCCATGTAAATGATAACAATTTCTAGTAGTTTCCGCTTGATATTCATTAGTTTTTTGTGAAAATAACCATACAGTGGGTGGGCATGTGTATGTTCATTTTTTCTAATTTCTTCTAAAAAAGAAAACAACATTATATATCCTGTTTTGTGTTTTGCTTTTGTTTTTTCACTCCATATCACAGCGTAGAGATCTTGCACATATGGTTGCACAATAGCATACTCCTGTTTTGTAACTGTATACATTTTTTCCTCATTTACTTTCACTCAGTCCTTTATGGACAGACATTTTGATGGTTTCCAACACTGCTATTACAAATAACACCAGAGCAAACAACTTTGTAAGCCATTTTGCAAATTTTAGAATAAACGTTTAGAATTGGAATTGCACTGTAGTATACTAAGATATAGATGCATATGTAATTTTCCTAAATGTCACCAAGATCCTCTCCATAGGAGCTGTGCATTTTGCATTTTCATCAGTGATGCATTTGGATATATTATCAAACAATATATTTCGCCACTCCAACAAATGAGAAATCATACCTTTATTTTTCACTTTCTCTTGTTACATGTAAAATTAAGTCTTACATATATTTTACTTAATTTTTTAAAAAAAAATTAATGTTTTTTATTTATTTCTGAGAGAGAGAGACACTGTGAGCAAGGGAGGGTCAGAGAGAGAGGGAGATACAGAATCTGAAGCAGGCTCCAGGCTCTGAGCTAGCTGTCAGCACACAGCCCAATGCAGGGCTCAAACCCACAAGCCGTGAGATCATGACCTAAGCCAAAGTTGGACGCTTAACCGACTTGGCCACCCAGGTGCCCCAGACCTTTTAATTTTTTTTAATGTTTATTCATTTTTCAGGAAGAGAGACAGAGTATGAGGAGGGGAGTGGTGGGGAGGGCAGGGAGATGCAGAATCCAAAGCAGGCTCCTGGTTCTGAGCTGTTATCACAGAGCCCGATGTGGGGCTTCAACTGACAAACTATGAGATCATGACCTGAGCATAAGTCAGACACTTAATCGACTGAGCTACTCAGATACCCCAAATATTATCTTTTAAATAGCCTTTTGTATTTATTTTTGTATGACGAGTATATTCATATTTTACACATTACAGTCTGCTTTTTGGTCTTGATTTTCTAAATTTTAAGAAACTTCTTTTAAATTATGTATATTACCTTTTGTGAGATATACTGCAGATATGTTTTCACCATTTGTCTTTTTTTTTTTTTTTACTTTGTTATGGGTGTGGTTTCTGCCATTAATTTATTATTTATATTGTGGTATAATTATCTTATTAACTGTCCCTTATATATTTACTTGTTGCATATCATTGTAAAGATCTATACCAGGAGATAGGAATACAATCATAAATGATGATTATTCGTCAGAAGAGTCATTAAAGAGATCATCTAAGTACAGTGAAAATTCTATAGGATATGTATACGGAATACACAATACATAAGGGTTTAAAATGTGCATAATATAATTTGCTATCCTGTATGCTAAAAATTAACCCTTATATTGCTTTCATTTTTGTCACAAAAATAAATGTGTAATTGGTATCTACAGAGGTCAGTTTGCTTATAATGAACCAGTAGTTAGTTTAAATTTGTAAAACTATTAATCCAAGATTTTCACATTTAGATATGATAGAAGGATGTATTTAATCTTTTGGGTGTCATAACAGAAAAAATACATGAAACAATGGTTTTCAGAAAAGGGGAGACAGCAATATGAGTTAGGTATTGCTAAATAAACTTAAGGTAAATTTTAAGATTGTACCAGTTTTCTGCCTGCAAAGAGTATCCAGGCTTCAGTGCAGAGGCACACAGAGTAGAGAAGACAGATTTCAGAGTTTGGGGTGGCCAAAGCAGCTATAATTTGCAAAGCAAACACTTTAGAGGAGGCAGTTACAATGAGATTAAAAATTAAAAAAAAAAAATTAAAAACATGTAAGACATTTAAAAGGTCCCTTGAGTATTTTACTGAGTACTAACCTGGACAGGATTATGGGAGAACCACCTAAGACTGAAAAAGAATGTCTAAAAACAAGTTAGGAGAAAATCTCTGAGAAATATATGGCCAAGAATCACTTGTGCTCTGACCAGCCAACATGGAAAGTGTTGCTAATAGATTCCTCAAAGAGTTCTGTCTCCATGGTAGGAACAAATTATCCCTAGATTTAAAGTTGTTCTGAAATATCCTAAAATTTTAAATGTTTTTTTTAACAGTTATTTATTTTTGAGAGTGAGAGAGAGACAGAGTACAAGCAAGGGAGGGGCAGAGAGAGGGAGACACAGAATCCAAAGCAGGCTCCAGGCTCTGAGCTGTCAACACAGAGCCTGATGAGGGGCGCCAACTCACAAACCACGAGGTCATGACCTGAGCAGAAGTCAGATGCTTAACTGACTGAGCCATCCAGGTGCCCCAGAAATATCCTAAAAGTTTTAAAAAGCAAGCCTCAAAAAGATCTAAGTTTGAATAACTTATTGGGATCCCAGAGAAATTTTCAACCATATTTACAGGAATGAAGTGAAATTTAGCAATCAGCAACATAAAGTGTCAATGTTCAGTCAACAGTAAAACCTTACTAGGCATGCAACAAACCAATAAATAAAAAAGATTTATAATCAAAAAAGTATCAACATAAACATGCCCAGAAATAACAAAAAATATAGAATAAGCATGCAAGAAAGGTTGACAAAAATATGAACATATGTGAAGATATAAAAAGAATGAAATAAAATATCTGGAGATGATAATCACACTGAAAGAATGTTATCATCTACCACCACCACATAAAAATCCATTAACAACAAAAATACATATCAGTTCATGAGTTTCAATAAGTTATATGAAATTTGGTTCATTATGTATTCATTTTAAAAACAGTTCAAGATTCCCCTCCCACCCCTTAGGTTTACTTTTTAAATTGCATTTTCCCTGTTATCAATAATCAGATCTTTTGTCTACTTAGGCCATGGCACATTTCCAACAAATTAAATTTTTCAGTATAACCAGCAACCATTTCCTACAATCTTCTGCTATATTGGGACAATCATCCTATTTCATTTTTATGCAAAGTAGTTTTTTTTTTTTACCCATTTGATTATTTCATCGTTCCACTTCATTGTTCCTTTAAATAAGACTAATATACAGGAGTGCTATGGAAATTTACACATATCATCAAGTTTCCAAGAATCTGTTTCTATTCTATTTTTAAAATATAATAAAAAGTCCAGAAACACATAAACTGCACAAGTGTGTGAACCTTGATCAGTGTGAACCTGTGAACAGTTCAATTTATATAGAAAAATCTGTTTTGGGGTTGATAACTTTAATAACTGGCACAGGGATTTCCTGTTTTGTATTTGATGTTTATTTCTAAAATAGAAAATCATACTGAGAAAAAAAGCCTGAGAAATCAAGAAAAAAGGACAATATTAAAAATATAGAAACAAGTAGTTTTTGGCTCCCAAAATGCGGGTGTTTCCTCTCTCTTTCCTTAATATTTATTTTATAAGTCATCATACATTAAATTACTGATTTTAATTCTCATTTCTTTAATTTTGTATTTCTTTTTTAAGTTTTACAAAGTTTTGAAACTAAGTTTAGGTAAGTGACATAAATGGGAACACAGCATATTAAGACTTTACTCAGCACTGGAACAATAAGCAGAATCCTTCCTACCACCAAAGGTACTTTATTTACACAAATGTAGTGCAATTTATCAGCTGAAAAATGCCTTGTATTCAGAGATAACATAAAAGTTCAACCCCAATTCTGTGAATTTTCACCCAAGGCACCCAAGCCTTATTACTATGGAGATCTTTATGCACAAGAGTCTAGGAGGCACTTTGTCCTGTGAATGTTATATCTGGCATGGTGATGACATCAGAAAACATTTCTAAGTTTAAGCAGATGAAAGGATGAATATCACAAACCCAGATTTCCAGCCTAATCCTTATCCTTTTCCCTCTTAAATTTGGTAGATTTCTGCATTTCTAATTCTCAGCTCTACAACAGATTTATTCATGTTGTCTACTGCTCTGTCAAAGCTTTACTACTCTACCTACCTCAGTATTCATATTTCAATATTTACAATATGTTTAAAAAGCTCTTAGTTATGGATGGAGCTAGAGAGTATATTGCTAAGGGAAATAAGTCAGTTAGAGAAAGAAAAATACCATATGATTTCACTCATGTGTGGAATTAAACAAACAAAACAAATGAGCATAGGGAAAAGAGAGAGAGAGGCAAACCAGGAAACAGACTTTAACCACAGAAAACAAACTGAGAGTTACCAGAGGGCAGGTGGGGAAGACATGGGGGAAATAGGTGATGAGCACTGGGTAATGTACGGAATTGTGGAATCACTATATTGTATACCTGAAACTAATATATAACACTGTATGGTAACTATACTAAAATTTAAAAAAAACAAAAAACACAAAAACCTGAGTTAGGAATGTCAAGATAACAGATTTGGGGCACCTCGTGTCTCAGTTCACTGAGTGTTTGACTCTTGATTTCAGCTCAGGTCATGATAGATTGAGCTCCATGTCAGGCTCTACGCTGAGGATGCAGCCTGCGTAACAATCTCTCTCTCTGGCTCTCTGGCCCTCACCCCCACTTGCATGCTCTCCCTCTCTAAATTAAACAAAAAATAGGTTGGCAGATTAATTACTGAAACACCTATAATTCACTGTATCATATTCTCCTATTTGCTTCTTTTTTCATAAATATTGTTGCCTTGGGGTGCCTGGATGGTTCAATCAGTTAGGCGTCCAACTCTTAGTTTTGGTTTAGGTCATGATTTCATGATCCCTAAGTTCAAGCCCCATGTCAGGCTCTGTACTGACAGAGCAAAGCCTGCTTGGGATTATCTCTCTCCATCTCTCTCTGTCCCTCCCCTGTGTGTGCGCTCTCTCTCTCTCAAAATAAATAAACTTAAAAAAAAAAGTCTGTTGCTTTAAAATCTGACCCCCTCCCCATCAAGTAAATGCATGCTTCTGACCTTAAACTAAGGTCGGGTTAAAATCATGTTACTACTTATCTTACCTCTTTCCTCTTATCCACTGTTATTATCACTGGCATCATTTTCAAGTGTGTTATATATATTTTCCAATCATGCTCAAGCACCCTCTGCCTTAACCTCTGCTAGATCTTGAGGCTGGTTTTCCCATGAAATATATAAGATTTCTTCAAATCACATGGAGTGAAAAAGGAATAATTAGTGTAAGGAAGCAAAACTGGCTCTTTTTATGTGAAAATAAAAACAAATAGGTGGTATAAAAGGAACCACTTTTTTTTTTTCAATTACTTTCCCTTTCTTTAATACCAACTGCATAAAGACATTTCAAAAAGATGTGCTAACTCAGGTTAAAGGAAAATGGGCTCAAGTTAATAAGACAGAATCTGTTCTTTAGAAAACCTAACTTGAAGCACTATCCTCAAGTACTGAAAAGGAAAGTGGATGAAAAAGCATCAATGAAAAGATGGAAAGAACGTTTCCGTGCAGTCACAGTGGTAGAAAAAACTGGCACTTACATTCCCTAATCCTTGTGTTAGGAGAGCTCATCTAAACTTGTCCCTTTCCCTCGACCCATCTGTCTTTTTTTTTTTTTAAGTTTATTTATTTATTTTGAGAGAGTGAGCATGTGCACAAGTGGGGGAGGGGCAAGGCGAGAATTCCAAGCAGGCCCCTCACTGTCAGCCCAGAACCCAAGGTGGGGCTCAAACTCACAAACTGCGAAATTATGACCTGAGCCGAAGTCAGACGCTTAACCAACTGAGCCACCTATCTTTGTCTTTAGTCCATAATTATTGTCCTCAATTTTGTCACCTTCTTCAATATATTAGCACAACCTCAGGATTGTAGATAAGGGAATTAAGGAAAGACTTGAGCTGCAATCAGGGCAGGATCTCAGAACAAGCCCCAATAAATCAATAGGATTAAGAGAATGAATGTTAAGGCAAATTAGCTCAGGCATGGTTTATGCTATGAGTAGCCTGTTGGATAAATCTGTCTGGACCATGAAGTCTATACTACCACTCTCCGATTTAGTAGCCACTAGCAACACGTGGCTATGTAAAAAGTTTATATTAAAATTAAGCTTAAAACTTAGTTTAAATTTAGTTTCTTACCTGTCCTAGTTACATTTTAAGTGATAAACAGCCATCGTATTGGAGAGTGCAGATTATAGGACATTTGCATCATTGTGAAAAGTTTTATGAAATAATACTCCATGATTTTTTAAATGGAAATAACAGAAGTAGGTTCTAAGAATGTGTTGCATATTGGTTTGCTACGATTTCAAATCTACTTGTTTAGGACATAAGTGAAGTCGTTTTGATCTAAGGTTGAATTTGTCTACGTTGAGGAAACTGAGTCAGGAAGTTGTCTATTTTTGTTGATAAACACACAGTAGCTCAACTGCTGATGAGCACTGCTAGGGACTTACCGATAAAAACCGTTCTTCTTCATGGAAGAACGCAAATGATGTAATCGGAGTTTAAAGTTCAAATACCAAGAATTTGTGAAGACTTACTCAGGTGTTGAGTCTGGCCAAAGCTACTCTTTGTTGATTTAAACAGCTTTCTGAAATCACTGGACTTTATTCGTTTCATCTCCTCCTGTCTGGAACAATAGGGTAAATAATCCATCTTGGCTTGGACTATGTGCTTTCTTCAGGACTTATTAAGAGACATCATCCTGTATACTACTGGTTTGTGAAATATATTACTACTATAAGTTATAATTCTCACCATGAACCTGTGCTAAATTATTGAGAAGGACAATTTCAGTCTCTGAGCATAATTTGCCGTGAATAAAACAGAATGGTAAGAAATACTGTCTTTTCAGGTCTCTCAAATGATAACTCTAAATAAGCTTCTCCTAAAACACTTCTAATAAGAGGTAGCACAACATACTTATGTAAAGTGTCATATGGAGCTAGACTACTTAGGCACAGAGCAGACTTTCACTATTCACTGACTGAGTTTTTTCCAAGTTACTTTACTGTGCTATATCTCCGTTTTCTCACTGAAAAATGGAAATACTAGTAAAAGCTATGTCTAGGGTTGTTCAAGTTCAGTGCATGTAAAATACTTCCTGTAACACAGTAATTCCTAAAAATGTGTTAGCTATACTTATTTTCATTATTCTTCTATAGTTACCATATATGTTAAATAAAAATTATGGCAATAATTCCCATTATTAAGCCAAGGACCTCTCTGGTACAAACTATCATCTTAAGTCCTGAATAGAATATTATTTCTAAGGGAAAAAATAAAAAAGAAGAGCAAATTTTATCAATTAGATTTATAGAACATGGTGCATATTACACAAGTGCCTGTACATAGAAGGTTGAACAATATATGTTTGAAAAGTATGAATTATAAAAGTCGCTGTGTATTGTTAATCATACTTATACATAAATTGTGCCCATAAAAAAGGTTAGGGAGTTCTTCAAGCTTCTGATCCACTCACAGTGTATTCATCTAGCAAGTCACGGACAGAAGGCAGGACAATGGTACTCACTTTCATGTATTCACAATAACATGTTTTTATAATAAATATTTCAATTAAAAATGCTTTCATTTGATTTTTAACTACAAAGAAAAAAAGTCAAGACATTTATTTCAAGGACTTATTCAAAAAATTAATCCTCCTAGTCTTTGAAGTATTTCAGACAGCCATTGAAAGTCTAGATCTGAAGCACCAAAAGTTATTCTCATGTCTCTTAGCTGCTCATTAGTTTGATGTATTTCTTACAGATACCATTACTGTCAGGCTGCTGATCGATTACAGCACATGGCTTGACCTCATTATTAGATAGCTCTAATTATTTTGGGTAGATATTGAGAATTTTATTTTCAGAAAGCAAATGCTAGAAAGGATTTTAACTCTAAATTGTGTTTTAGACCACTAAGATTGTATTCATACTAACACAATTAGCAATTATTTAAAGTAATAGCTGAAAATTCATGTTTTATATAAATATAGTTCTAAACATTATCCCTAGAGAAAATATTCCTGTCAAAATTGCCATTTAATTACATTAATAAACACACAGTGAAATGTATTTGACTATGTTCAAAATAAGAAATACCTAATTCTAGTTAATGAACAAAAAGGACCAAGAGGAGTATAGTTAAAAATAAACAACAAATAATTCTGTAGTTTGTATGTAAAATACTTGTTTTCCACATGCTCATGAAGTTCTCTCATATCAACATTAGTCAAAAGGTTATCTTTTTTATTTCCTTTTGGTTCCAGAGAGATATAAAATCTAAGGACAATCAGTGCTTACCCATTACTTCTTCTATACAGAATGATGAACAACAGATGCTATACAAAGACATAATATTATCATGTCAAAACTCTATTTCCTCATCCTAGTTCCATGAAGGCACATAAGTTCCTAGACTTTAGTATTCTAGCAAGTACTACTTAACATACTATCTTAGACTAATATTTCCTCAGATGTAATGTTTATAAGTGGACAAATTTGGAAAACATTGGCAATGTGACATACATATGAATATTTCTCATAGAAATGAACAAAGCAATTATTTTTGAAAACTGTACTTTTTATACAATACCAAAAATACTCTTGAACGGTAGTGGGGTTTCTTGTTTGTTTGTTTTTTAATATGCTAGCGTATTCTCCATGAAGTGTAGAAGAGCAGGTTCATTTCCTCCTTTGGGCATACCATTAGAATCTTATGTGGAAAACATGCTTCATTGCAAAAATAAGGTTATTTATTTGGATTAATTCCCTAAATAGTGTAAATAACATATCCACATCCTTGAGGTAGGATACAAAAATTTTAGATTGTGAGACTGTCCATTTCCCAATATTCTAGAAACTATGGAGAAAACCATGAATTCTCTGAAACAGAAGATGACCAATAAGATGTACTCTTGTACTTTTGCATTTATTAGGCTCATTTTACAGCTATGGAAATGCAATTACAAAAAAATAAGTAACTGGCTCAATTTCTGACTGCTCATAAGTGCTAAGACTGTATTCCTAACCGCTACAATATAATGCCTTTTTAGGGAACATGGACATTCAAGGAAAAATAGGGAACACACAAGACCCAAATTTATTAAGTAAATAATGGTAAGGATAAAAGAAGAAAAGGTGCAACCAGATTTAAGAAAGCAGCTAGCCAAAAATTACATTTTCCAGAAAGCTATTTAAAAATGTACTAAATGAGACTTTTGGCTTTAACAACTAAAGGCAGTGTAAAACTTCTACATAGACAAACAGAGCAGAAAGTATGCTTCTAGGAAAGAGTCAGATTCTGAGAGTGAGAAGAAAAGAAGGGGGTGAAATGATCACGCCCAGTTGATCTTTAACTCACCCAAGAGAGAAAGTAGTGGGAGTGTAAAAAGGGAACAGGAATTCAGGGCTGATGAACATCTCTCTCTCCCACATTGAAGAAATCATCAGTGACGGGGAGTGAGTCTTTTCCCTTAAATATGTTACCATGAACTTCAATTTTCTTGCCAAGTAAACCAGATGACTAAACTAGATATTCTTCTTTTACAGCTTGAATGTCTGTGCCATAGATACCTTCCTCTGCTACCTATATAGTGCTTAATAGAGTTAGTATATGCTTTTCTTCCTGGAATACTTTCATTACTTCTGAAGCCAAGCTTGCCTTCCTGGTGCCAGATATACATACATGCACATGGGATGTGGTGTGTTTAATGACTAAAAATTTATATGAGCATTTGTTGAAAGACATCACACATTTTTTATGCCCTACAAAAACATATTTCCTAAAGCTATCTTGACATTTATCATGATCAGGGTCTAAGCTGTCAAAGGACACAGGAATAAGTAAGGCAGACTGGAATATAGATAAAATCAGGGTTTTATATAGGGTTAGAAATACAAGCTAAGCTTGTATCTGTAGACTGGCAAGCAGAAATAATTACAAAAAGAATTCAAAACATTTAGATCTATATTAGCTGAAACTAAAAGGGGGCAGAATATAGGAATATATGTTTAGACCATTTTGAGGCAAACTCGGATTCTGAGTGCTCAATGGGGAGAGAGATGGTAGGCTACCAGTAGGATTCTAATTTGATGAAAATTAGAATGATAAAGCATCTAAGACCAGAAAAAAATGTTAGGAACCCTACCTCCAACCCTGTTGTTCAAAGACTTCAAAATCTATCCATTGTAGCTTTAGAGCAATTCAAAAACAGAAAGAGCATTAAAATGACTTACTGCTGAGCCCAGTACCTACTTAAGTAGAGATGATGACACAAGACTTAACTAAAGCAATAACTGGACTACAGTAAGGTAAAGCTAGATACGGTACAAATTGTTAAGAATCGTTTTTTTATAATCATTCCTAAGTATAGCACACACAAAATAATATTCATATTTGTAAATGTTGAAATTTTAGAACTGAGAATTATTTTTAAGAAGTCCTGTTGGTTCCCTTCCTTTATAGATGCACTCAACAATTCATTCATTTAGCAAATGTCTGAGATATCTTAGTAAATTCCAGGAACTATGTTAGATGTAAGAAATTCAGCCGAGAATGAAATGGACCACATTACTGTTTGAAGGTCATTATAAACCCTACTCCCTAAAAGATACCAGTGTTAAGCTTCATGCTCTCATATCACGATGTTATCCACTCCTGCCCCTAATTCCCCTCATTAAGACTTTACTATTAACAACACTACTCTGTCATGGTTCTTGGTGTTTTAATAACCAAGTATATAATCTTTCAATATCAATTGTTCTTAGAACCTTGAACTACCACCCCTACTATGAATCTGCTTTCTACCTACCTCTGCCCTTGATATACACGATAATATTCTATAATTTGACATTACTAATAGCTAATGCCTTTTCATAATCCAAAAATCAAGTATCAATTTCAAATATCCTAATTTCTTTTAAAAATTAAGGTATATTTATTTTTGAGACAGACAGACAGAGCACTAGCAGGGGAGGGGCAGAGAGAGAGGGAGACACATCATCCTAAGCAGGCTCCAGGCTCCAAGCTGTCAGCAGAGAGCCCCACATGGGGCTTGAACTCACAAACTGCAAGATCATGACCTGATCGAAAGTTGGACGCTTAACCGATGGAGCCACCCAGGTGCCCCTCAAATATCCTAATTTCTATCAGATTCTATTTTTCCATATTAGCACCACAACCAACTTGCAATAATTTCTTAGCTTCTCTAGTACATGCCATCCACTGATCTTACCAATTTTTTCAGCCCTTTTTGTGTTTTCATTCCTTTTTTATGCAATCTAGATTCCACTGTCCAACATTACACTCACTTTCTTGGATAAGTCTCAATTAATTTCTCTGAAAATAAAAACAAAAAATACACAATTCCACATACACTCAGCCTCTGCTTACATGGCTTAATGTGGCTAGAGGAAAACATAAAATTCTAATTCAGCTCATTTTGGATTACTGATTTTCAGTCTCAAATAGGCCACCAAAACTGGAATCATACCATGCTTTCCTAGTTAGTTCTGCTATTCTCCTTGAAGTTTATTTCCTACCTTCTCATCTCTCTTCAAAACTCCAACACACTCTCTGTCCTCTGAACTCATAATAGCTTTAGATTTTGTAGAGAACATAAAAGCAATGAGAAAGAGGGTTCCTAGGGCTCTCACAGCCACATACCAACATTCCATTTATCATACTCTATGATTGTACGGTCATTGCACCTGTAATTAAAGATATTATCATTGTGTCTACAGCTAATGCCGACCCTCTGAATTCACTAGAATCAATAGTGTCTTATATCCTAAGACATAATGATGCAGATACTGGCTTCTCCTCTGTACATATCAGTTTACCAGCTCTAATGCATTATTACCATTAACATACAAACAGTGATATCTCATTATGTACAAAACAAACAATTCTCCATTTAATGCGCATTTTCCCTTTTCCTTTCTACACATTCAAAGAATTATTGGCAATGTTCTCCTCAACTTATTTTCTACAGCACTTGACAGAAAATATTATTTCTTCTTTCTTGAAGTACATTTTCACCTGATATATAGAACAATACTCCATTCTTTCACTACTTTCCTGGCCAATTTTTTTCCATTTCATTTATTGGCTATTTGCTATTTCTCCAAATTCTGTAATTTATAAGACCCCAAGGACCATTCTTCAGAGTTTTCTTTACCTGATCTCATACTTTATTTTTTTAAGTTCATTTATTTATTTTGAGAAAGAGAGTAGGGGAGGGGCAGAGAGAGAGGGAGAGAGAGATTCCCAAGCTCCGTGCTACGAGTGCACAGGAGTTTGATCCCATGTACCATGAGATTATGACCGGAGCCAAAACTGAGAATCAGACACTTAAACCAACTGAGCCACTAGGTGTCCCTGATCTCATATTTTAGATAGTCAGATATAACCTTTTGCATTAAGCCAATGTTTATAAAACTTTTCTCATTAATATATTAAAAATGAGAAAAAAATAATTTACATTCTCCCTGAGAGAAATTAAATATTAAAAATAAGAATTTGTCAGATAGGTTTGAGCTACAGAGGCCCACAGACCACTGCAATATCAAAGACTGTCCCACCATTCAAGAACCAATTTTCACTTCTTTCAGGGAGATAACATCCCTACCGAGAACGCATGCTTTATGTTTTATTTATATTCTGATGAATCCAAAATGTACACTTTTAGGAAGAACCTCTTATCTGAACTCTGTACCAAATGTCCAAATGACATCTTCAGTTAGTGTCTAATAAGTATTACAAATTAGGGCACCTGGGTGGCTCAGTCAGTTGAGTATCCAACTTTGGCTCAGGTCATGACCTCACAGTTTGTGAGTTCAAGCCCCAAGTCAGGCTCTGTGCTGACAGCTCAGAGCCTGGAGCCTACTTCAGATTCTGTGTCTCCCTCTCTCTCTGCCCCTCCCCTGTTTGCTCACGCGCTCTCTCGCTCTCTCTCGCTCTCAAAAATAAACAAACATTAAAAAAGAAATAAACAAAAATAAAGTATTACAACTTAAAATGTACCAAATCAAAATCTCAATGAATATCTTCACTCATCTAAAGTATCTCTTTTCTCCTTGAAATCTCACCCTTCTCGAAAAGTGGTAAAGTATCTATGGCATTCGTTCAGAGCCGAAGCTTTGAGAGCATCTTTGATTCTTCTCTTACATGAGTATATCCCACTGGATCTAACTTCATAATGTATCCAGAATCTAACTTCTCTTCATTTCTATTACTAATTCACTTGTACAATCCATTTATTCCTCACCTGGGTTACTGTAACACCTCCTAGTTCTCTCTCTGATTTCTCCCTCCCTGTCCACTCACGGAAGTCTATTTCCCAAGCGGTAAGTAAAAAAAAAAAGTTAAGTCACAAATAACTCTAACCCGTCTATTAGCATTCCATCTCAATCGAAAGGCCACAAACGAGCCAACCAGAAACTCATGTGCTTTTCACTGAAGTTCTCTCTCTGATGGCATGGAGGGCACTCATCCTACTGCTCTCCCCATACCATCCTCCTTGAAGGCACTTAAACTCACAGAGCAGCTCTCCACTCACAGGCAACTCAAGTATTCTTCCTTTTATTGACACTTCCTCATGCATTTCCATGCATCGCTCCCTCAATCATTCTGTTCTCTCCCTCAAACATCATTTTATAAATTCTTCACTGAATTTATAAATGAGCATATTTTAAATGTTGGTTTAAATTAGCATTCCTCTCTAAATTAGCATTCCACCCACCACAGCATTCCCTATCCTTTTACCTCTTTATTTTTTTCCTATAATTCTTCTCACTACCTGGTGTGCTATAATTACCTGATTATTTGATATTTATGTCCTCTTTCATGAATTTAACTCTCACATGGTCTGGGATACTATTTTGTTCACTGTTGTAGCCACAGCAGGATGCAGACAGCCTTATAACTAATATCCTCAAAAAATATGTTGGACTGGGGTATCGGTTAAGCAGCCAACTTCGGCTCGGGTCATGATCATGCAGTTCGTGGGTTCAAGCCCTGCATTGGGCTCTGTGTTGACAGCTCAGAGCCTGGACCCTGCTTCAGATTCTGTGTCTCCGTCTTTCTTTCTGCCCCTCCCCTGCTGATGTACTCACTCTTGCTCTCTCTCTTCTTCCTCTCAAAATAAACATTTTTAAAAACTATGTTGTAATAACTACATAAATTGAGAAGCAGATTATATACAATAAAACAAAATATACAGAAAAAATAAAATAGTAACAGATGAAGAAAGAAAGAGGAATACAAAGAGAAAGGGGTAGAGAAAAATGCAGATTGAGAGAAAGAAATATATAGCAAGAAATTTCTTTCTAGAAGAAGAAATTCTATGATATACAGATGTACACCAATTTTATACTATGATAGCCTTATCAGAAATTTTAAAAGTTTTTTTCAAAATAATTATAACTCTAGTCTAATCATGAGAAAAACTTCAAACAACCTCAAAGGGGTGGAAGGACAAAGCACTTGACTAAGTAATCCTCAAAACTGTTAAGTTAATGACAAATAAGGAAAGATGAAGATCATTTCACAGACCATAGATAACAAAGGACCCCTGACCTCTAAATGCAACATGGTACCCTGGACTGGCTCCTGCAGCATACAAAAGGATGGTAACATACCAACATGAGTTCTTAGTTTTGATAAATGTATCACTGTACAGTGACCACTGTATTACAAGGTAATAACATTAAGGAAAACCAAAACTGGGTGAAGATCTTCCAGGAAATCACTGTACTATGCTGGCAACTCTTCTGTAGGCCTAAGATTAATTCAAAATAAGATTTATTTTTAAAAAAAGATAAATCAGGATGATGACTACAGATTGTAATATGTTAGAGAATATCATTTTAGAAAGAGTACCAAGAAACGTGTCTGGTGTGACTTGACCAGAGCCCAAGTGAGTGAAGTGAGGGACAGAGAGCCATTCAGTTATCTGGAGAAAGAATATTCTAGGAAGACCAATAAGTATAAGGATTCTGAGTTGAGCTCACAAATCATCAACAATTCTCCATGAAAAATATGTAAGTGCTATTAGAAACACAGGAAGAACTGAGGGAAGTTTTCTCTGCTTTTTCTTATCAATACATATCACTTAGTAGTAGCTATCCTCGTGGTGAGCATAGCATAACATATAAAGTTGTGAAATCACTACCTTGTACATCTGAAACTAATGTAACACTGTATGTCAAATAAATATATACATATATCTCAGTCATCAATTTATGGCTTAATCTACGAACTGAATTATTATACATTTAAATACAAAACAGACTTATTTACAACAGACTTATCTATGCCCAGCTAATTATTAGATTCCATTGTATTCTCACATCTTTTGTCTGAGTCATGTATCAGATGAGAAAGCAGTTCTCATTTCTTTTCTTGGTAATAAAAAATGCAAAAAAAAAAAAAAGCCCTCTTTTCCAAAATAATGTTATATACCTTTATGTGACTTCAGCCTCTATACTTTCATTTCCTTAGAATTAAAAACAATAACGTACAAAATTTTAAGCAAGTCCACTTAATATGTATAATGAGCTTGAATGCATCAACAAAACGGTTTATTTTATTTATCCTTTATAAATGATGAATGAAATTTCTTGAGCAGCCTGAATAGTCACAAAGCAGAATTTAATTCCTTTTGGAATCCATGGGCATGGGTTAATGCCATGAATCCTAAAAAACATGAATATACTCTCCAATGCTGGCTTTAGTTAAAAGCCAGGGCATTTGAGCTACTCAGAAAAGTCTACTGTTTAGTGTAAACTTGCAACATGTATACATGTTGTTTATCAGTGAGGTTCAAATCTGTGAATATAGAACAAAAGTAATATTGATGGAGTACAACAAAATCCCATGGATTATGAATAAGCAAGTATAAAAAGCTTACAGAGAAGAAATAGTATTTGCTTAGAGTATTTGCTTAAACATATTGCAAAGTCTTGTTAAAATGTCATAAAATATAATTTTGAAGGCAAATTCATTTAATGTAATATTATTAACAGTCATTATCATTTATTTACATACTTTCATGAGCAAGAACAAGGTGGGCCAAAATGGAACAAATTATATCATTTTCTTATTTCATTCTTCAAAGATTAATTTTAAAATTATAGAAGCAAAATAATATAAACTATGAAACTGTAATGCTCCTGGTAGATTAATTTATAAAAGGATTTGAATTTTCTCAGGTTATTTAGCAGCTTTTAACTATCACAGATCAAACTAATTACAGACTTTTTTTTATATCTGGCTATTGCTTTTCCTTCTCATAAAATAAGGCTATACAAATAAGACATTTAAAAATGAGACCAAATAAAAGCTACTAAAACAATCAGAGCACAAAGATATTAGGAGAATTAATAGGCAAGTGAATGCTTCTAATTCCCTGGGGGACTGATTAGCTTTTGTGAAGTCAAGTTCCATAAAATACACTGTAGTTAAAAAAAAAAAAAAAAAGAGAGAGAGAGAGAGAAAAGAAAGACCTTTCCTTTTTACATAACTTTATAATTGTTATATTGTTTCTCTCAGTAAAAGTCATTGCACAAGAAAGAGTGCCATGAAATTTATGCCATATTAACACAGGGCATCACATATCACCATTCAGTAATGGGCTGATAATACTGAAAATATTTTGGAGTGGAATTAACATTAACTGATTTCACCTATAAAATGATCACTTCACAATACGGTCCCTGGAAAAGAAACAATTTTTACAATTGCTATCTTATTTTGTTTCAGGATAAAACAAATCTATAAATACATGTTCTTGTCATAAGTATGTACTTCTGACAGTGGGCAGATTTTAAGACCCTAATAGACTTTGAAATGACCTATGCTAAGCTTTTTATTTTGCAGAAAAAGGAATTAAAGTTGTGAGATTTAAATGACTTGCACAAGGCCGCATACTTCCTAGGGGAATGAGGAGATAGACCTATTCCTCCTAACATAATATGGTATCGCCCTACACTAAACTCTAGGACTTAATGCACGCTGAACATTTCTTCATATCCTTACCTTGTTATGTGTTGGAGGAGTTATGAATATTTGTAAAACTCTTTTTACTTTAAGTTCACATCATAGACTGGCACATCTTTGCAGATAAATATTTTGTTCTTAAGAAATATATACAATATCTAAAATTATCAGACACTTTTCCTTGAAGACAAGGTTATTTTGAAATTGGTATAATAAAAATGAAGTCCTGTTGACTGTTAATGAACAGATTACTTTTAGTGATAATTGCCTATTAACTTTTTCCAAATATGGGAACTTTTACATAAAATTTGTGGACAATAAAAGCACCTTCATAAAAGGGTATGTATTGTATATGATACCTGATCTGACATTAACAGATTATTATAGCAGAAAAACTGGTCATTTTTCAACAAAGTACTTCTTTGACATATCATATTTTCCAATTTTATCATGTAGGTTCTAATGATGAAACCAGAAAATCTGTTGTGTGATTTTTAAATAAGTTTGTTGTCAAACCATGTAAGGTGGAGAGCAGCAATCCGTGAGAATGAACAGGGATAGTTAGATTAGTGATCTATCCATTAAGTCTAAGCTTGTGATTTTTCCATTGATAATACACCCATGACATCCACAAAAGGTTTTTTTGTTTTCTTTTGTTTTGTTTTGTTTTTAGGTCTCTCTTCAATTGTCCTTCCTTTCACATGGAATCCTCTACTATAAATCATTCCTCTAATTTAACATAACCAGTCACTATAATTATAGGTCCCCAAATGATCCTTTAAAACTTCTATTTTGTCTTATTATATACTTTGTTATTCTGTCAAGAAGACAGTTCATGTTCAATGAGTCACTTTCCTTCCTCACATTTCTACTGGATGATTGAGGTTACTCTGAAGGAGCGACAATCGATTCCTCTCATCTTTTCAGTTTTTCCTCTTTCCTAATTCCACTTTGTCTAATCTGGGAAAATGCACGTGTGGGTGTAAATGTGTATATCTGTACACCCACTTTACCATAATGCACTAATTCCAACACACATTAGTATCTCTCAAGAGTAAAGTCAAGGGGCGCCTGGGTGGCTTAGTCAGTTAAGCGTCCGACTTTCGCTTAGGTCATGATCTCGCGGTTCGTGGGTTCGAGCCCCGCGTCGGGCTCTGTGCTGACTGCCAGCTCAGAGCCTGGAGCCTGTTTCAGTCTGTGACTCCCTCTCTCTCTGACCCTCCCCTGCTCACGCTGTCTCTCTCTCTCTCTCTCTCTCTCTCCTAGAAATAAATAAAACATAAAAAAAAATGAGTAAAGTCAAAATTATATATAAATATGTACAGTTCTAGTTGGTTTTGTTCTAGCTAGGCATTGGGTTTCCCCTTCTCTCTGCACCTCACCTGCGCATGCTCCCCCCCTCAAAATTAGACATTTAAAAATAAATAAATAATGAATAAAAATGAGGCCAAATAAAAGCTACTAAAAAAATCAGAGCACAAAGTCACTGGGAGACTTTAATGGACAAGTGAATTGCCCAAAAGTAAAAAGAAGAGTAATAGACTATAAAAGCACAACAATAATGCTTCAGCCTCTGAATTTAACTAATATGTAGCCTAAATTCCAAGAGACAGACTTTTTCTTTCATATTTTTCCATAGTTAAAAAAAACAGATATATCAATTTTTATTATTGTAACTAATATGATTTTTAAGCTACACAACATCAAGACTTACAATAAAGATCCAGTAGTAAGTACAGTCTGATATTAGAGGAAGAACAAACAACTAAATCAATGGAACAGAACAAAGAACTCAGAAATAGACCCATACAAATATAGTCACATGTTCTTTGAAGAAGGAACAAAGGTAAAAGAGAAAAGACAGTCTTTTCAACAAATGCCTCTGGTACGCTGGACATTCACATGCAAAAAAAATGAATCTAGACAGGGAGGTTATACTTTCACAAAACTTAACTCAAAATGGATATATGCCTAAATGAAAAATACAAATCTATGAAATTTCTAGAAAATAAGAGAGAACTAGCTGACCTTGGGTTTAGCGATGACTGAAGATAAAATACCAAAAGCATGATACATGAGAGAAAAAATCATAAATTAAAAGTGCAAAAGGCACTGTTCAGAAAATGAAGAGATAAGAGAATGACTTGAAGAAAATGTTTGCAAAACACTAAAATGATAAAAAGGACTGGCATCTGAAATATACAAAGGAAAGTTTAAAGTGAACAATAAGAAAAAACCAACAACTCAAGTAAATAATGGGCAACAATATGAATAGACCACTATATCAGATAATATATTCAAATGGTAAATTAGCATATGAAAAGGTGCTCAACATCATATGTCATTTTAGTATTGCAAAGGAAAACAACAATGAGGTATCATTACATACCTATTAGAACGGCCAACATCAAATGCTGGTGAGGATTTGGAACAAAGGAACTCTCATACAGTGTTATGGGAATGTGAAACCTTAAAACCACTTAGAAGTCAAATTGGCAGCTTCTTAACAAGCTAACCACAGGCTTACCATGTATTCCAGCAATATTGCTTCCAGGTTTACCTATTTTCCTTCCCTAGGTAAAAACTGTGTCCACACAAAAGCCTACACACGAATGTCTGTTAGGAGCTTTACTAATAAATGCCAAAACCTGGAAGCAGCCTAAATGCCCTTGAATAGATGAAATGGACAGGCAAACTACAATACAACTATTCAATGGCATATTATTCAGTGACAAAAAGAAATGAGCAATTAATCCACAAAACAACGTGGGAAGGAATTTAAATGCATATCACCAACTGAAAGAAGCCAATTTGAAAAGGCTATGACTGTAGGATTCCAATTATATGACATTCTGGAAAATGTAAAAACTACAGAGATGGTAAAAAGATCAGTGGTTGCCAGAGGTTGTGGGAAGGCAGTGTTTGGGGAGAGAGATGAATGCATAGTCAATGGAGTATATTTAGAGTAATGAATCTATTCTGTCATCTTATAATGGTACACACATGCCATTATGCATTCGTCAAAACCCATAAAACTGTACAACATAAAGAGTGAGCCTTAATGTAAACTATAGACTTTAGTTAATAATGCATTCATGTTAATTCATCACTTGTAATAAATATACTGCCCTAATTCAAAATTTTCAAATAGAGACTATGAAGTGGGTTAAGAGGTATATGAGAACCCACTATACTTTCTGTACAAGTTTTCTGTACACCAAACATGTCTCTAAAATATGAAGTCTATTAATAAAATAAAAATGTTTTTAATGTCCTACAATGTAATCTTTAACTATTAACCTGTGGCATGTAAGAACTGCTTGATTTCATTGGCCATCTTTTAGTAGTGAAGAATTCAAGATGTTATGCTCTATAGGTGAATGATTTATTAATAAACCACTTGCCTTTTTTAATCCTGTAGAGAATACCTTCTTAGTGTTATATTATTGACATATGGAAATATATAGTAAAAGGCTGAGAGGTGAGTTATAACCCAGCTCAACACATACTCCTCACACACTTAAATCATTAAAATAATAGCTACTACTTGTACAGCATCTTTTTAAAGTCTTAACTTTTATTAAATAAATGCAGTTGTTACTGTGTTCATCTATACTTAATCATTTGTAAAATTTCATTCCTTCTCATATCTGATTGTTATTGTATACAATGGTAGAAATGGCAATATATTTATATACACTAATACATACATATCCTCACACTGAATGGTTCTATACAAAAATCGTTCCTTTGCTAGTCTGTGTGTGTGTGTGTGTGTGTGCGTGCGTACGTGTCCACTTAATTTTCAAAGTGAGAAGAAAACACTTAAAGCTGCTTCTCTTCATGTTGCTAATAGTTTTTACAATACAAAAATGGCCCTGGTTCATTTATCATCAAAAACAGTGTTGTACTTATTATTTCAATGTTAAGTCTGGATTATAAAAATGTAGCATAACTTACCTTTGGTCACTAATGGTGTTCCATAATGAGACTGAAGGAAAATCTAACAATTTTAATCTATTATTTTTCACAATTTTATATACTGGCCATCATATGCAGTGACTAGCATGTACACTGCTAGCTTGATTTGCTTCTGGCTCAGTTTGGTTACGTTTTCTGAAAGGCATAGTATGGTCAATCAAATTCTTCCATGAAAAATAGGTTTGTGAAGTAACATAATGTATGTCTCCAGTGTGTCTTAAAGAGAAAAAAAAGAGACACTGGAAATATGTCATCCCAGAAGTAAGTTTTTTGCTTAAATTGTCCCTCTGACCCTCTCAAACATTTCTATTATTCTTTCCCTGAATATATATATCCTGAATATATTCTTTCGCTGAATATATATATTAGAATGATATATCATTTCTAACCTTCCTTTCACAGCACTTCCATATAATTATCTAAACAACATGATTTTCTTCCTTCCCCCTTTTTCTATCTTCCTTCCCCCCCCCATTCTGCTCATCACAGTAATATCAAGAATGCACATGCTATATGCCACAGAACAAGAAAGAAAAAGTATTAATCCTCCTCTGAAGAGTATAGCTTTTGGAATTAAGACACAAAGTAATAGCATATAAGATAAAATGTGACACCTGTAATAAAAGACCTTCATATATTGTAAAGGGAGCTCTAAATAAAGTATTTCTTTGGCCTTCAACCAATTTTTTGCTTCATTTGAGATTCACTTCACAATTCATCTTCCAGTGCTCTGTTTGAAATATTTTCCTGAAAAAATAATTACTTAGTTGTCTTTCTTTATCAGTTTCTAAACTCCTACTTATTCATGAAATTCCCAAAATATAAAGTAAATGAATTATCTGGAAATAAATTATCAAATCCACAATCACGGTAATAAAGATTATAGAAAACCAGAACCTAGTCTAGTACATTCAATAGTTAAGAATATTTTTTAAGTAAGAATTTTCACTCACATGTGTGTATGTAAATATTTTAAAGCTAATGGTTAGAACTATATTTTAATTTACAAACAGAAAATGCCTTTATTTTCCACTTTCCACTCTATTTTAGGTACCTTTTCTTTTCTCCCATTCTGAGTCATTTTCTTCATCCAGTAAGCTAACTAATTCTGTGTTATATTCTTGAACTGCTTTAGACTTTTTCTTGTGTGCTGCTCCAGCACTTAACAAGGTTTTCTTAGCTTTTCAGGTTCAATGAATTTGTGAAAGTTTCAGTTATGTGCATTTCCAATCTTTTCGTTTGAAAAACCAAGGGGAATTGAGGTGGTTAGGGGCTGTAGGGCGGCAGTCAGCTATTAAGTTTAAAAAAAATAATAATACAGTGCTTGCTCTGCTAAGGAAAGTAACAAGGGACTACAAAACTAGGTTTGCAGTTGAGTAGAGAAATATTGACTCCACAAAAGTAAATAGAAGACACAAAATACAGAACATTTCACAGAGCAATATTTAGAGATTAGGTCAGCCTTCAAGTCATTTACTACCAAGCCAACTAAATTAACCAGAGAAGACCAATGCTACAAGGGAGAACACCAAGATTTTATCCTGTAGATGGATGGTTTAGTGATAAACTGTTCTCAATCTTCTCAAGGATACCATCATAGTATCAGTTCATCTTATTGGAAATATATAGATTTATTGTGAAATAGAGCATTAATAAAAGTTTATTGGTTTTAAGCTTTTAGTTGCCATAAGAGAATAAGCTAGAATCTCTACTTTGTATTTACCATTAAATGTGTAGAAAGTGGGAAAACACTACAGATAAACAAAGAAGGATGCCTTTTCTATGCTTAAAAAATCCAAACCTGTGGAGATTTATAACGAAAGGCTTCATGAGTTATAACTCAATTCAATACACTCCCTACACACTTAAGCTATTAAAATTGTGAATATTACTTATTGAGCATTCACACCAAAATGCAGCTTTCACAAAATAATAAGACACACTACGCCTGAATGATTTTTTTTGTTTTAATAAGAACATACTTTTTAGAAAATTCTGACTTTTATGAGGCAAATGCAGCTATGGTACTATTGCATTAATCTAAGTTTATTCGTATTTAAAATGTTTTTTCTTGGTCATTAAAAATATTAGAGAGGAAGGGAAATAATAAAGCAGTTTCAACTTGAAAAATGAGACTGGGAACAGGAGGAAATAGAATATGAGTACTGAGCCAGAGCTTGTTTCAGTCCTTAAGGCAGGCCTGCTGTTTCAATGGAGGGAAGGAGTCATGAGGCTGGCTTTGCTGTAAGCATTTTACTATGTTGCCTATTGCCGGATACATAGGTATTCAATAAAAACTTACTAACCATTGAGAAAAAGTCATGGCTTATGTAACTAGACCTGCTACCCCCTAGACCATGGAATTAAGCAATTCCTTTTTCTATTACAGACCTTGGTTTCTTTGCTCCTGAAAAAATTGACAAATGCCCTTTCCAACCACCAAAATTTTGTTTATATATGAGTAGCAAAGTTTTATACCTAAATGCATTTTTCTTTAATTGTAACATTGAATTCTAAGAATTAATTTATTTTACTATTTTAAATAGAAATAGTCTGTGCTTTGTTAAATATTGAATATTGGATATTCATTAAGCATTCTGAAGACTTAGATCTTAATCATGAATATCGGTTAGGTAAATTTACTGCCTTTCCCCTTGCTCTTAGTTCATTTTACCCTGTTTTAAGGATGGCTATTTTAAATAAGTGAGCTTGAGGAAGCATTCAGGCCAAGGAGAATGTTGAAAGTAGAGAAGGCTGTTTTCAATACAAAAAGAGGAAGATTAATATTCTGAACACAGGTGGAAAGAACAGATTTGCAAAAGAGGTTTGTTGTTTAGTTGGTTGGTTGGCTGTTTTAAGGGGTCTCAAATGAATAGGACTTGGAAACTCAGGGAGCTAACTTGTAAGTGGGAAGCAGCCTGCCTAAGACTATATGGAGTGATGTGGACCGCAGGAAGGAGAAACCAGTAGACATCTCCTAAGTGCTTTCTGATTCAAACCTTTTGGATAATGCTGTGCTGGTCTAAGGTCCTGAATCTGTATAGCTTCCTTGGTATTTTCTATCATTACTTCAAGTTTTACCAGCAGTATTTTATATTCTTACACTATGGATTGCAGTAAATAGATATGGAGTTTATGTATTAACAGCATCATGGCTGGCTGAAAAGTTAACCCAAATAATTAATGAGATAGAGGATGGAGATAATAACAAATGGCTTCCATCGCATGAGTCATGATTCGCCTGCACTGACCAAGCATCTGCATGCTAACCCAAAACCAAAACCTGTCCTAAAGTGGGAGATAGAAAGCAATTTTTTTCCCTTAATCAGAATCTGTAAGTCTCAGGCTTCTCCAGTAAAAGAATGTGCATAGTGATTCTGTACTTAGAATTATCAGTAAGTTTTGGTGTGAGGTAAGTTATAGGATTCCCATGAATCTAATTCAAAAATTTAACATGCATGTTTTGACAGGCACCAATGTGGTTAGACAAATAAAAGGTAGTTCCTCTCTAGAACAGGGTTGTTTGTGTGTGGGAGAGAGAATGTATGTATATAAAGGGACACAGAGTAAAAGAAAGAAAGGGAATAAATCTGCCACATGAAAAACTGAAGGGATATTTTAAATCAGAGATGCTAATATTTGGTGTTAGAACTGTATTATAACAACATATAATCTTTCTTGAACTTTGAATCCACTCTTGTGTTTTCACCTGACAAATTAAGAGGAAATCACTCACAAATGATAGGCAATGGGTAAGTTGTATTGGACCATAAAAACAGGCAGGGGTAATTATCATCAGTCTTTTCAAGTTGACTAGACAAAAATAATACAGAAAACTGCTGTCTAGTTATCAGTATATTTAATGAAAACTCCCTTATCTTTATTTTCTAGTAAATATAAATATTTATACCTGACTGTAGAAAGTATCTACAAAATTCTCCTGTTATTACCATAAAAACTTTAATGACATCTGGGCAGCCATTTAATTTTTCATTTATTAATTTATCATGCATTGTAAGTAACTATTGAACACAGTTTATTTGTGTAATACGACAAATTCAGAGGTAATACAAGGCTGCATTGAAAAAAAATTAAAAAACAGAGTGGAAGCAAACATTAGGAGGCCACAATGACAGTTCAGATGAGGGGTTTTAGGTAACGCAAAGATGAGAAGGGCAGGACAATATTAGACTACTGCAAACCCATTTCACTGTCCACAAAACATGTGCATAGGAAGACTACCTTAAAGAGGAAAGGTAGAAATTAGGAAGATAAACGTACAGGTTTGTCAATGCTACCCACATAGAAAGGCTACAAGAATTAGATTGTTTTATCTAAAATGTGACTCATTCTAAACTCATTCTATACTTCTTATGTGTTGAAATTTCCAATGTTGTTCTGCATTCCTGTCATCTTTCTTTTTTTTTTTTTTTTTTATTTTACAGAGGAGAAAGATGAAAAAGTATCATAAGTGATATTTGGAAAGTATAGTCAACTATAAGCACCATGTCATACAAAACCATTTAAAAAGAACACTGTAAAATCTCATTTTAGGGATTTTGAGAGAGTAAGATAGACCTCCAAACTTGTATCACTCCTCATCCCTGCAAAACAGGGCATCTCACAAAATCTTCATTCCCAAATGCTCAATCATATTTGATTTGATTGACAGACTATTTTTAAATGGTGTCTTTCAATACTTTCAGGAATCTCAATGAATTGGAATTCCAGGTAAAATTTATTTTTAACTAGAATTTTCTAAAAATAACATTTTTAAAGAGAGGCTTTTAATTGAGCCTGAAAAAAGAAACGTAATTACTTTCAGATTTTATCTAAGAGAAATGCATACTTCTTCAACTGCTACCTTTTATTATTTATCACTAGAATATCCATGAAGTAAGGGATGTGCATGGTACTTTCACTGCCATTTCCCAGCTGCTGCACTAGTGCCTGGAAAATGGTAGACTGAATTTTCTTGGAACAGTACTGGGGAGCCCTGAAAGGCTTTAAAACCATGACTTATGAAGGATAACGTGAAGGGAAAAGTCTTCCAAGTTTTCAAGTCTGGTAGCTGAGATGACCGTAGTATCATTAACAGAAAGAAAAAAAAGAGTAAAAATTAGAAAATAAATGAAAAAAACAACTAAAGGAAATAAGTTCAGAATTCTCTATGTTGTGGCAAATGAGGCAATAAAGTGGAAAAGTGAAATTTTCTATCAGTGGGGAAATCTAAAGAAATTTCATAGTTAGTGATATAAATTATGGGGTAATTTTCTTAGATAAGGTATTACATTCCTAAGAGTAGATGAGCTTGAAGGGCAGAGATTACAGAGAGTGGACTGCTGCTTTGGAAACACACACACACACACACACACACACACACACAGTGGATCAGGGAAGGAGGTAAAAATTTAAAGGAGAGGGAAGGAGTAAAAGAATTAAAAAAAAAAAAAAAAACAGTACAGTGAAAGCCATAAAAAGAGAATTTGCACAATGAGAAAGTAGTCAACTCCATCAGTTGCATAGGAATCATCAAAGGTCTGAAAGTGTCCTCTATAACCTCTCACCCGCAGTATGAATCAGAGGCTGACTAATCTAATTGAATTGACCTCTTGGGCTGAGATTTAATTTGGTAGCTCTGTGAAAACTATTTTACTTTGGGGAACTTTAACTGATTAAGCATGCATTCTCTACTGTACCTAATCATTTTTACATGCTTACAAATTTTAAATTTCCTGTTATACTACCTGGACATTCACAGCTTCCTTATTATAGTAATAAACACATCAAAATCTTCACGCACAAAAAAAAAAAAAAAAAAAAAAAAATGCCAGGTATGCTCGTATTTCCTAAATGTGCATCGTACCTGAACTGATATCAAGTGTCTTGTATAAATGCAGCAAACCCTCAAGGAATATGTGGTATCGCTTTGCCCTCTACTGCTAGAAGGAAAATGGGTCTTAAACCTAATATTTTCCCCTTCTTTACCTTCTACTGCCTCGTATTGATGGCTTTCCCCTTCACCTTTTGAGTGATTTACTGTCTTCCTGTCATTACACAGTTGCTACTCTTAAATTACTTTGCAATGAGCTCTCCCCTCTCTGTCCTGTTTGTTGCTTTCCCATTTCACTGCATCTCAACTTTTACACCTCTCATTATCTTTCTGTCTTCAGTCTTATTCAGCTTCTTCCTTCATTCTCAATTCCTGCAACTGTAATCCTTGTCTGTGTTTGGTTTACTGATTTTGTATCCTCCCTCTCCCTTTGTTTTTGGTTTAACTGTTCTGCTTTATGTATCTATAGTGCATTTTTTTTTAATCGTGCTATGTTTTTAAATATTGCATCAGGGCCGAGGTTTTACACATCAGATCATATTGGTGCTTTCCCTCATTCCATTTCACTACTGAACTTTTTCTCCTTACATCATATCATTCCGCTCTTCTGGCATTTTACTGCTTTAAGTCCTCAGTCTTTGCAGAGCCTATGAATCAACATCTTTTATTGTACTAAAGCAATTTACAGTGGTCACTAGTGAATTGCTCTTTTTGGCTACTCCAGGGAAAGACTATCTACTTTTTTTTTTATTATTTCTTGTTTCCACTAAAGAAAAATCACTCTGTGTAGAAAGTAATATAAAAAATAAAGCCCAGATTTATTACATATCAGTAAATGTGATTTTTCCTTCTTTTGTTTTTCTTTAGTTGGAAGAAACAAACATTCAGAAAAACAATTATAACCTCTAATATTTTGTATTACTTATTATGCAACTGAGGCTGTGTCATCATGACATTAAAGCATGTAAAAAAATTAGTTCAATTGCCTGTTTGATATCTGGGTAAATGTCAACAAAATCTTCTGACTAAATCCAATTTTTATTATAGAGTTGAAGCAAATCTCTGCATGCCAGTAAACAAAAATAAAAACATATGGATCTCATCCCCTTTTTAATACACAAGTATAAGCTTCTTCCAAGTATATTAAATTACTAGAAGGCTAATTAAGACAACTTAAGGTCAGTATTTTCTCCACATTACTAACCATCAGTTTCTTAATCTGTACAATTAAGGCTTAAAGACATTTTCTACCGTCATTTACTTCTAAATTCATATTTCTAATTTTGCATAATAGTTCCAGTTTTTTTACTGAAATAAAAAGATAAATGAAAAGTGCATCATTTGAATTTCTCTTGTCAGAAGAGTTTCTAATCCTAGAAGTTTAGTCAGTGAATTCTACACAAAACACATCAAAGAAAATGTTCTATAAAAGGTACTTAATCTGGAAAGTTAAGATCTAAATTCACTGAGGCTTAAATTTTCCTTACTTCAAAACTAGAACTTTTTGTGGAAAGGAACAATGAGTTTCCAATGCCAGATTCAACTAATCCTTTCTGAATTAATCATACTTGATCCCAATTGTTGTGGCAGCTTCATAGCACATCTTCTATTACACTTTTCTAGATATCTTTCTGCTCTGGTTCTTTTCTGTGATCACTCCTTCTCAGTATTGCCATCTTTCTTCATTAGCTTTTCATCTATGCATCGATACACTGCCTATGTATTACTGACTTTTAATGGTATATCTCTATCTCACATTTCTCAGGTTGCTTTCAAGGCACTTTTCTGTATCTGATGCCAAGTCATACCTACATTTTTCACAGGGTACTAAGAACCTGGCCTTACAGAATATCACTATTTCCGATCACCTTGAATCTGTTCCACATCCTATCCTAACTCTATCTTCACCAATAGTACTGGTATCCATGGTCACTAACTCAGAACTAGGACTTCCCCCAATCCTTCAGGCCCCACAACTGCTCACTCTAAGTATACTTTAGGGTCACTATTTCAATGGACTCCCAAATCACAATTCTTGTCTCAGTGGTTACCTTAGTCTACTATGGTCACTGATACTTTCAGCGTGATCCTTCTACATGTCAATATAAGCATATCCATCTACTAATCTTTTGAGTTTTTTCCCATGGCCTTGAGGATGAAGAACAAATACTTTTGGGTTGTGGACCTTATATGTGGACCTTTACTAATTCTTCAGGTATCGACCACAAATATCAATTCAATTTTCTGCCCTGGTCTTATGAAAAAGGCCAACAAATTTCTATTCTTTCTTGGCATTTAATCTTTGTTTATATTTTTCACTCCATTTTCAATGTTGCTCAAAAACAATAAACAAATAAATATCTGATAAAATTCTATATATTCTCTTCATCATCCCCTATAAATGCTAAGTAGTTAATTTACCTCCTTTTCAAGATCTCATACCCATCTCTAGAAAAGATTAATCAGATGAAATGTATATATTTTTAAATACCCAGTAGGGGAAAAGACCTGTATTAAATGCACCTTGACTTTTATTGTTCTTTAGGTTGTTTTCTTCTACCAGACATACATAGACTTTTGCAACTTTTCTTCAGTTTTATGGGGTGAGAAATGTCATATTTGTAAACTCTAGAAATTTATAATGTGAATCTCTACCTTTCTCCCTGGGTTAAATGTAGAAATTATATAATTTTGATTATATGCTATCTATAGATATTAGCCATTGTTGAGTCATGTATCCTCATAACTGTTCCATGGAATGATGATTCACAAGGATTTTTCATATTTGAGTAAGGATTGGAAATGTTGTTTTAAAAATAAATAGATGTTTTTACTGTAAGATATCTTTGAACTATTATTTACTGATGTGCACTTCAAATTTTCAGAAGTATACAATAATAGTTTCACAAAGTTATTCCACCAAATATTTTTTTAAATGACAAGTGTTACCTAATATCAAATGAATGTCTAGCAACTATTATCATGTATCAAATCAACACCAGTTTTGACAATGCGGATCTAATTTTCATCTTTCTAAAATTATCAGAAGATATTTGCTATACTAAGTCAATTAATGAGTACTATATAAGAAGCTATACTTCCACAAGAAGATAAAATCACTAGAAACACTCTGGAGACTCCAAAAATAACTTGGAATATAAGAAAAGTCTCTAGGTGACTAAGTAGGAAAAAACAAACAAACAAAAAAAAAAACATGATGCCTGAAATCCCAAGATGCATGATACACTGTACTCAGTAGCAGAAATACAATGATACTTAAAACATGGTCTGTGGCCTTAGTAACTCTGAGTTTGGAAGGCAATTTGTACCACTAAGTTGGTGATCACAAGAGGAATTAGTTATACGGATGAATAGGTAATTCTGAAAAATGTGTTCAATCATGTTTAATGTGTCCTCCAAAACCTCTCAATGCATTATTTTCAAGCTAGACACTTTCAAGTAGAAATTTTTAAAATCAACTAAAGCAAGTGTAAAAGTAAAACTGGTCTTACCTACAAAAAGGGGTAAGTCTTCTGGATAACTTCCTCTTCAAGGAGAACATCTTCTCTGATAAAATCTTTCTCTGAGAGATTCAGCTACTTGATGGGAAGTATCTTTTTGTACCTATTTGCTTGTCTTGTTATCTTGAGTAGTAACTAAGGGCTCTCCTGCATTATTCTATGGATTCTAGAACCCTAATTACTGAATCCCAAGACCTAGATTCCCAGTCATCTTAGCCTTTGCTCCCTTTGCTTGAAAATGAAATTTTTCAAGCCAAAACAGAGAAGATAAATACAGGAACTACAAATAAATGGTCCTAATATTATGGTGTAAACATATATTTTAGACTCAATTACCTAGATTATATATCTTTGAATAACTTGTCTTAGTAGAAAAGATAACGTTTGCTTCAGAATGCATGTTCATCCACACCAACACTTATTACTTATCACTGGGTTTCATTCCCATTCCATTCTCTCTTGAATGATCTCTCTAGATTGAAGTAAAGCAACTACAAAAAAGATTAAGTTTTTACAACATACAAAATTAAGTCGAAATTGGTAGGAGGGCTTTACTGGGTTTAGACAGAGCATGAGTGGGGAAAGACAAAAAGACAGGGAGACACAGAACTCAAAGCAGGCTCCGTGCTGTTAGCATAGAGCCCTACACAGGGTTCAAACTCAGGAACTGGGAAATCATGACCTGAGCTGTAGTTGGGACACTTAACTAAATCACCCAGTTACCCTTACAGTTATTAACTTTCAAAGAGTTATGCCTTGGAGTGCCTGGGTAGCACAGTCAGTTAAGTGTCAGACTCTTGATTTTGGTTCAGGTCATCATCTCACAGTTTGTGGGTTCAATACCCACACTGGGCTCCAGTTTCAGATGCAAAGAGCCTGCTTGCAATTCTCTCTCTCTCCCTTTCTCTCTACCCCTCCCCCACTCATTCTCTGTCCCTCGCTCTCAAAATAATAAACTTTTAAAAAAGTCATGCCTTTATTAATAAAACATACATATAAATTAAGATGCTCATGAAAACTATTAGAGAAACTGTACATTTTAAATTTATTTTGGGTAAGTATCAAAAGAGATTCTTGATGCATATTGGTTAAAGCATAAAGGAAGTAAATTTGACAGGGGTAGTCCATATGATAATTTATCTTCTGACATGAACTTCAACTTATTTGAAATTTCAAGAATTGTTTTGAGCAATTGTCAGTATACATATTCATATACTTTGGAAACAGCAGATGCAGCTAAAGACAGATACCCACACCCAAAATAGAAATCTTGAAAAAAAACATATGTAGAAGTTGTTTTATGTAGGGGCATCTGGATGGCTCAGTGGGTTAAGTGTCAGACTTTGGCTGAAAGCATGATCTCTCAGTTTGTGAGGTCGAGCCTGGCATCAGGCATTGTGCTGACGGTGCAGAGCCTGGAGCCTGCTTCAGATTCTGTGTCTTCTTCTCTCTCAGTTCCTCCCCTCTCTCAAAAATAAACATTAATTTTTTCTTTTTTTACAAAAAAGTTATATGTATTTAATATCCAGGACTGTTTTTAATGGCAATCATGTATTATCTAAACATATTATATTCTTACTTTTTCCCATCACTGAAATGCTAAGAAAATTTTTAAAAAATGTTTTCAATATAGTCTTAACACTCCAGAGACTTCAATAAAAAAAGCTATACCTGGCTCTGTGTAGAGAGATAAAGGTCCCAAAATATTCAATGTTATTGTTATAGGAAATCTTCTTAATAATTAAAATCCATGACATGAACTCTAAAATAAAATTTTACATTAAGGTTTAAATATGGATACACATGTAATCACTTTCCTTATCAATATACCAAAACATAATGCATTTTAATTTACAAAGTACTTTCTTTTGTACCTACCAGCCTGTTACAGCTATAGCACAAAAAAATATGTATTCTTGTAAACAGGTCAAAGTAGATCTTAATTCTTCAATACAATTTAATTTAAATGACATACTGTCATGCTTAAATAAATAATATTGTCTTTGGCCTATAGCTAGGAGCATGGCTTGAGTTTTAATGAAATTAAGCAAAGCAATCATGGCAAAAGGATTTAAATATATTGCTTTCTTTAATTCCTGTATTTTTCATTCTTTTAAATTTGTATTCTTGGCCCTAAATGATACATTTACAAGCCTGTAGCTATTATTATCATATTCATATTGTACAGGGAATAATGCAAGAAACATTTGAAATGGTGAGTGTGTTTAAGAGCCTCATAGGGACATTTATATCTATCTTCTTAGAACTGAAAGTTTATTTTATTTTTTTTGTTCCCTCCAGTTTGTAGCAATTCAGCTCTATGAGAAAGTTCAGCTCTACGTAGGCAAGTAACCTCAATATCTCATACAAAGGTAAGTCAATTATACATTTTTCATAAAATGCATTTTAACAGGCCTCATTATAAACAGCAATGCAGTAGTTTAACTGAAATGTGCAACTTCCTTTATAGAATTAAAGTTATTTGTTTCAGTTCTTGTATCTGATGTAATGGTTAAGCATCTTATATAAATGTTTTATTTGATATTCTTACAGATTTTTGTTTATATGAGAATATTACAAAGCAAAAAAAAAAAAAAAAAGCATCAAGATCTCAAGTTCCAAAGAGACTGTATTAAGAGGAAGATGATAATAGTTCAAGGCATTTCCTTATATTTACTTAGATATTTTGGATACAGTTTGACATGTCCTGGTTTCTTTTTCTTATTTCTTAATCTCAAGATTTGAATCCAGCAGGAAATTTATTTTCTTGCTCTCATCATCTTTTGATCTTATATTTGCTTCTCCCCACTGTCAGAGCCCCTGTATAGTCTTAATATCATCCTTTATATACTGCTTGACATTTTTAGCTTACTTTCTAGTCTCTAACATCTTGTCCTTCTAAGCCATAATTAACAGCAAATAATTGCTATTAAACTATGCAAACTAAATAAATTTCAATTCATTTTGAGCTGCAAACCATCCTTTAAAACTACTAAGTACAACAGAATCCTCTGTCTTCTATAAATAAATGTGACACTTCTGGGCTTCTTGTAGGTCTTCAGTAAGTACTGAGAAGTCCAAAAATAGGAGAGAAAAAACAGATCTGCAACAGGATGATGCAATAACATTATTAGCAATAATACATATTTTAAAAAGAAAAAAAACAAAAGTATGTTAAAAACCAAAACTATAGAAATACCAAAAATTGTAAAAGAGACATAATAGGAACAACCTATAATACAAATTACTTTCCCTACCATCTTGGGACTTATGGTAGATAGTACCGCTGTTGGTACTTACGCTAGATACTATCACTGTTTGCCAATACCTACTTCCAATCTATTTCTGATCTTTCTGGAACATTACAATTACCCTGATAAGGTATAACATACTCTGCTGAATGAAACATGAGTGACAGTGATACGAGGTACTTGCAGGCAGAAACATTTAGGAAGAAGTAGAAAGAAATCGACAGAGTGTGGGAAAAAAAATAAACTTTGGTGTTTCTAAAATATTGATATTTAGGAGTTACTGCAGTCTATATTGACCAATATAGAACTTTAAAGTCTATTTTTCAGCTCCTGGTTAAGAAATATGTATTTTTCATTGCTTTAGCTGTTGTGTTAAACCTGGAATCTGTGTATACAATGTAAAGGCAAAGACATTAAATCCATTGAATAATAAACCTTGGAGGAAATTGTATAGAACTTTCAGAGTCTCACATTCTTGAAGTGATAATATCTTACTTAAAAGCTATATGTTATAAATAATCTCAATCATATCCACAAAAAGCCTGAGTTGACCAAACATTGTAACTGACATCATCTATCATCATCTCATTTTCATTTGCTTACTCATTTACTACAAGAAAAGCTTGTTAAATTGTGAAATATGATAAAATAGCATGATGCACTTTAGACATCCCCTAATAACTAGCAGGTAAATCATAAATCTTGTTTCCAGTACACAGGTCTTTCATTGAGTCAAGTATTTTGGAACCCTTTCTATCAATAAGGGTTGAATCAGAAAATCTAACAACTCATTCCTTACACACCTAGATTGAGATTTTATTATAGATAAAATTATAAGCATAAAGCAAGCTATAAAAATTTCAGAGAAACTTGAGAAGATAGAAATATGCTATATGTTGGTTGACATTTAAATGTCAAAATCATACGTTTAATTTATTTTATATACATCAATGAAGAGAATCTTTCTAAAAAAAATCTGTATGGTTATGTTGAGATTTTATTACCTTATCCATGTGGTTAAAATTACACACACACACACACACACACACTTAAAAGGAAGATTTGTGTATTTCTACCAAAAAATTCTAAAGAAAATAATACATGGAAAACCATTAAGTCATTCAGTTTTAACATTTAAGAAAATGTTAAATGAAATTGCCATAAATGAGCTAATATTTATTAGTAAGTAATACAGTTAAGAGTTGATTTGGGGTGCCTGAGTAGCTCAGTTGGTGAAGCATCTGACTCTTCATTTTGGCTCAAGTCACAAGTTCATGGTTTTGAGCCCTGCGTTGAGCTCTGTGTGGACAGTGTGGAGCCTGCTTGAGATTCTCGGTCTCCCTCTCTCTGTCCTCTCCCCAGTCATGTTCTCTCTCTCTCTCTCTCAAATAAACATTTTAAAAAATTAAATTTTTTAAAAATCAAAAAGTTGATTTATATATCAACTTTGTGTTTCCTTAAGACACAAGCATATATAGGCAACTCTTTTTGTTTTGTTTTGTTTTTTGAGAGAGAGCCTGCATGTGTGCATGTGCAAGCAGGGGAGGGGCAGAAGGAGAGGGAGAAAGAGAATCCTAAGTAGGCTCCATGCTCAGCACTGTGAGATCATGACCTAAGCTGAAATTAAGAATCAGATGCTTAACTGACTAAGCCAGCCAGGCACCCCAGGAATATTTTAGACTCTTTGGGCTTGAAGATAAGAACTCTGGAGTTGGGCGGCCTAGTTAAAATAGCACAGCACTTATCAATTGTGTGACCCTGGGAAATATAATTTGTACCCTACTTTATGATTTCCTCATACTGTAAATGGTAATAAAGACAATATCTATTCCATATGGCCAGTCTGAGGATTAAATGAACTGAGACAATCACAATCCCTAGAGCAGAGTGATTCCTCAATATTTTTTAACCACTTATATTGGTATTTTTGGAACAGGAAAAAGATTATGGTAAACGGTGATTCAAAAGGAGGTTAAGTCTGAATAGACTACTTTACACCATACACAAAAATGAATTCAAAATGGATTAAAGATTTGAATCTAAGACCAGATACCAGAAAACTAGAAGAAAACCAAAACAGCAAGCTCCTTGGCACACTTGGCAATACTACTTTTGGATCTGACTCTAAAGGCAATGACAATGAAAACAAAAATTTAAAAAAGTGGCCTATATCAAACTACAACACTTATGCACAGCTAAGGAAAGCATAACAAAATTAAAATATAACCTTCTTAATGGGAGAAGATATACTTATATCCAAGATATAATGTCATATCATATATATCCAATAAAGGGCTAATAGCCAAACTACATAAAGAACTACAATTCAAAAACAAAAACAATCCAATTAAAAAACAGGCACACGATCTGAACAATGTTTCCAAAGAAGACATACAAATGACCAACAGCCACATGAAAAGGGGTTCAGCATCACTCATCATCAGGGAAATTCAAATCAAAACAATGAGATATCAATTCACATCTGTCAGAATGGCTATTATCAAAAGTCAAGAAATAATATGTGTTGGCAAGTATGTAGAGAAAAGGGAACACTCATATACTGTTGGTGGGAATGTAAATTGGTTCAGCCACTATAGAAAACATTACAGAGATCCCTCAAAAGAAATTAAAAATAGAACTACCATATAATCCAGCAATTCTACTTCGGGGCACTTATTCAAAGAAATTGAAAACAACTTAAAAAGGTAATGCACCCCCATGTTCCTTGCAGTATTATCTGCAATAGCCCAGGTATGGAAGTAATCTGAATGCATAAGTAGAGGAATAAAAACATGGTATACATACACAAGGGAACAGTACTCAGCCATTAAAAAAAAAAAGAAAGAAAGAAAATTTTGCCATCTGCAATCACATGGATGGACCCTGAAGGTATTATACTAAATGAAATAAGTCAGGCAGGGGAAAACAACTGCCATATGATTTTATATATGTGTGAAATCTAAACCAAACAAACAAAACAAAAATTACACATACAGAGAAAAGATTGGTGATTATCAGATGGGAAGAGGGTGGGGGTGGCCTAGGAGAAAAGGTGAAAGGAGTCAATTAGGATAACAGATGGTAACAAGACATTGTGGTGATCACTTTGTATTCTATGCAAATATCAAACTATGCTATATGCCTGAAAATCATAATCTCATACCAATTTTACTTTAATTAAAAATTACATAAAATTACACTGAAGAAGTATTTATGGAACCAAGTGAGTTTTTTCTACCTCTCTTCTTTCTTTCCAGTTCTATTTTCATAGGCTTCAAATACTTTTATTCTTTATTCCTTTCATAGTTCTGATAACCATTTTCTAAATTAATAATTTAGAAATAATTTTAGCAATAATTTAGCAATATTTTTTTTTTTTGCTTCTGTGATCATAAAGTTTTTAGCACAAAGCAATAATTGGTAAAATATCTCTCTGTGTGTATCTATGGAGCACCACCATTGATTAGATTCAGGTTATGCATTGTTGGCCAAATTATCACAAAAGTTAGCACATGACACCTAGTACTGGTGCTATTCACTTGGTTTACTTATGATGGTATCTGCCATGTTTCTCCAGTAAAGTGGCTTGTTTCCCCAAACCATTCCCATTATAATTAATAAGAGCTCTGTGACAGGATATTTTAAGACCATGTAAAATCTCATTTTTCATCAGATTCTAACCTAATGCTAGTTTTAGCATCCATTGATATATCTTGTATGATTTAGTCATTTATATGATAGTTGTCAAGTGTGATTTTTTCTTTTTTAATTGTATTTCTTTATTTTGAGAGAGAGAGAGAGAGAGAGAGAGAGAATATATCAAGCAGGCTCCATGCTCGAACTCAGACTGTGACATGATGATCTGAGCTGAAATCCGAGATGGATGCTTAACCAACTGAGCCACCTAGGCACCCTCCCCCCAAGTGTGACTTTCTAATTTAATGTTATTTTACATTTACTAGTTTGTACTCTATAACAAGAAAGAGATTTTACTCTCCTCTATTTATTATTTTAGTAATAGCAGTATTGAGCCATAGATTTCTGTTTTATTCAATAGGTAAAAAAATCATTATTAATAGTATTTTTACACCTAAATTGACTTCAATTTGATAGACTGGAGCTCTCTGAAGCCAGCTTCTGTGTTCTTTTAAAATGTCTCCAAGGGAGCCTAGGTGGGTCAGTGGGTTGAGCATCCAACTTTGGCTCAGGTCATGATCTACAGTTCACAGGTTCAAGCCTGCATTGAGCTCTGTGCTGACAGCTCAGGGCCTGGAGCCTGCTTTGGATTCAGTATCTTCCTCTCTTTCTGCCCCTATCCTGCTCACATTGTCTCTCTCTCAAAATAAATATGCATATTATTTTTGATTTCTCCACTATTTTATGAGCAATTCCTTACTTTTCTCACAAAACAAGTTATTCCAGGTTTAAATTATTCCTTTTTTGCTTTAGTCTTGGAAACAATAACTTCTTGAGGTACTTAGAAACCAAAGTCAAAAACTCATCCAGATATGCTAATTGTTGTGCCCAGGTATACTCAGAAGGAAAAAGATGGAAGGAGGGAAGAAGGGCAAGAGGGAAGAAATTGAAAGAGAGAGGAAGAGAGGCTGTTCTTTTATTTGGACATATATTAAAGCATATTATTGAGTTATCTTGTGATTTCATCCCTGTATACATTGCAGGATATATCTCTAAGAGTCATAAAGTTTATACACACATAGAGATTTCATATAATACCCAGGACATAATAAAATACCATGGACTGACCCAAAAATGTCTTTTTTAAGTTGATATATTCATGGGGGAACAACTGGTATACCCCTATCACAGTCTCTATTAAAATATCTAGGGGCACATGGGTGGCTCAGATTGTTAAGTGTCTTAGTCTTAATTTCAGTTCAGGTCATGATCTCCTGGTTTGTGAGATCAATCCCCACATCAGGCTCCAAGCTGACAGTGAGTAGCCTGCTTGGGATTCATTCTCTCTCTCTCTCTCTCTCTCTCTCTCTGTCCTCTGCCCCCCTCACCCCCACTCCCCCTTGTGCACTCTCTCAAAATAAATAAACTTCAAAATAAAATAAAATGCCCAAGTTTTAGATGCTGTGTCGTATTTCTTAAATCTCCTTTACTCAAAAGTCTTTTTTTTTTTTTTTTAAGTATCATTTACTCCTGAATAATCAAGAGTCAGTTGTGCCTGACTAAGGTCTTAACCTTCCCCTCAGCTTGACAAAACTTCAGACAGGTTTCTTCTTGAGTATATACCTCTGACTTCCCTTTCCATAGAGAATTTGCTTTAGATTTACTTTAGAAAACCTGCTATTGCCAATTTTGTCTCTGCCTCTTTGAGATATAAATCTCAGTGTCTTCCCAGTTCTACAACCCAATACAATAGCTTCCTAAAAAACTGGGAGCTATTCCTTTCAAATGTAATTATTGGGGAAGAGAATGTCCTTATCTCCTAGTTTAGTGGGAGGGTAGTAGCCAATTAAGCACCAGTTAGCAAACACTTATGGTTTAATCACACTAACCAACTTCCCTGATAACATTCTCCAGTACTTTTCAGCTTATTGCTGAAAACTCTTTTACTTCAGCAGAGCTGAGTTCCATCTCTCTCCCTCCATTGCAATCGTCTTGAATAAAGTCTTCCTTCCCTTTTAACTGTACAGTGCAATTTTTCTTTCACATTAAGTAAGCTTGCACTTTCCTCTGGAATCAGCTGTGTGACTCCTTGCATATAGTATATATCTAGTCCCTCTTAGTTATGGCTGAACATTGATGGCACCTCGAAGTTCATACACTGGAGCCCTAACCCCTAATGTGATGGTATTTGGAGGTAGGGCCTTTGGGAGTAATTAAGTTTAGATGAATTTATGACAGTGGAGCTCATCTGGATTATTGGCCTTATCAGAACAGACAGTAATGCTATCTGCCAAGTGAAGACACAGCAAGAAGTGGCTGTTTGCGAGCCCAGATGAAGGTCCTTTCCATAACCAGGTATGCTGGCATCCTCATCTCTGACTGACAGCCTCCAGAAGTGTGAGAAAGTTGTTTGTTTTTCAAGCCATCCAGTCATTGGTAATATGTTACAGCAGCCTGAGCTAACACACCTGTTGCCCATACATCGAAAATTAGCTATAAATTCTTGATTATGATTCAATGTATTAATGAGAATATTTCATAGGTGATTCTATTTTACCAATGCAGAAGGAACGTATTGTGGACTGAATATTTTCCTGAAAAAAAAAATTCACATATATGAAGCCCTAATCCCCAATGTGACTGTATTTGGAGACAGGGTCCTTAAAGAAGAAATTAAATTTAAGGCTGTAATCCAATAGGACTCATGTCTTTATAAGAGGAAGAGATACCAGCTGTATACACACACAGAGAAAAGGCCTCATGAGAACACAGCAAGAAGGTAGCTGTCTGCCAAGGAGAGAATCACATTCAAATCATAATCACCTAGAGAGCTTTCAGGCCACCTGATGCCCAGGTGGTACCCAGACCCAATTAAATCAGAAGCTGTGGGGCTAGTGTCCAGGCATAAGTACTTTTCATCAACTGAACTGACTTATAAATTACAAGCCAAAATATTCATAAAACACATTGTTCAATGCATACAACAGGAACCTAGTCAAGATACAGAACATTTCTGTCACTCAGTGGAGCTTCTTGCTCTTGTGAAGGACGGATCCTGGCAATGTAGATACTAAAAACTCTACTAAAAACTCCACTAAAAAATCTGTGTGGGGGCACCAGGGTGACTCAGTCCCTTAAGCATCTAGCTTTGCCTCAGGGCATGATCTCAAGGTCCGTGGGTTCGAACCCTGTGTCAGGCTCTGTGCTGACCGCTCAGAGCAGGAGCCTGCTTACAATTCTGTCTCCCTCTCTCTCTCTCTCCCTCCCCTACTTGCACCTGTCTGTGTCTGAAAAGATTTTTTTTAATTAAAAAAATATTTTGTATAAAGATGGCAGCTTGAAGGTCCCAAGATGGTTACAAAGAACCAAAGTGATGGGATATAAAGCGACAAGGATATAATACTGCCCCTAGATACTGAGAACAAGTGTGAAGAAGGCTTCTAACCTGCACACCAATTTGCAATAAACATGCATCTTATTTTTAGTACTTTGTTTCCTTCCTTTGTCCCTTCCTCCTTCCGTCCTTCTCTCATACATCCCTGATTTTACCCCCCAATCTCTGGTTTACTAGTTATTTCATTTTATTGCTGATTTAGCCTATGTTTATATATTTGCTTCCTCCTTCCCCTGTCAATTTACTGATTTTAATCTGCCTTTTAGCTAGAAAACAAAAGTACACTGGATACCTCTGAGAGACAGGGAGTCTTTCCAAAGAATAAATTCCATGATGTTTAGCGCCTGACATTATAACTTTTGAATTCTACATGGGGAATATCCTATTTTGCTGAGTTTTGTATCATTGCAGAATTATTCTACATCATATTTGTGACTTTTAGAATCTGCTACTCTAATCAACACCTACATTTCTCTCTGCCATCGGGAACCCCACATCTGTTAGCAGCAAACTCTGCTCTATTATTAACTTCTTCTCTGAACTTTCTCTTTACTTTCTGGCCTTTATCAACAGCTGCTTCTGAGACCACCGGGCTGCAGCACTATCAAAAGGAAGCAGTTTTTGCTATTAAATCTCAGGGCCAGAAAGAGGAGGTTTGGTGAGGTGGACCAGATGTTTCCTCTGCTGGGCTGTAACAGAAACTTCCCTTAGCCACTTCTCCTTTCATCTTGTGCTCCTCACTTAAATTCATGATTCACATACATAATTCCTTTAGTCACCCCTTTGTCATCACAGGTAACTTCACTATTTATGACTCATTTGGATGACCACCTCCTATCCTTCCCACTAGTGACTAAAAATTCATCTGTCATCATCTATATTATCCAAACTTTCCATTGTACTGACCTCGACATTGGCTCTTCTTCCCAGATTTGATTCCATGGTTTATTATACTCAGACTACTGTGGAAACATTCTCAGAAAACTAGTCAGTACTACCACTGTTAATTGAAAAAAAAAAAAATCAGTCTCACTCGTTTAATTTTTAAATAAATGATGATGCACCTCAAATGACTAACACTGCCTGCTGCTCTTATCTGTGCCCTTAGGAAACTCACTGTATTATACATAAAAACAATTTTATCCTTTATCCTTTCTCCTTTATTCATCACAACTCTACCCCAAAAATGCCGATGGCTTTGCAGCTTACTCTTCTGAGAAAGTAAGAGATCCTAATACTGAGGCTGGGATCATGGAAACAAATTAGTATCATCCCAAGCAAACCCATTCACAACCTGACTTTTCTGTGGGTTTCTTTAAATACTTACTATATGAGGGTTTTTCCCCCTGTACTGGGATTGCATTAAAAATAAAGTTGCTTTGCAAAATTTTTTCTAAAGATAATATTCTATATTAGTGAGCCTAGATGTTCATCAATGGCCCTACGATAGGCCAGTGCTTTGAAAATGTGGTATACAAAATGGAAGAGGAGTTAAGAGCTATGTCATATATTCAGCTCTACTAGTAACTGTAAACTTGTGTATCTTTCATAATATCTAAGACTCAGTTTTATAACTGGAAAATGAGTTATATTGGTCTTAATGATCATTAAGACTCTGTCAGGGTCTGACATTTTGTGATTCTCTGTATAATAATCCTATGGAACTCAAAGCATAAGGGAAGCATGAGTACAGACAACACAATTATGGTTTTAGAAAACTCTGTACATCCAGGAGTTAAAAATTTTGGAATTCATAACATAAAAATATCATGATTATGTAAAAAGGATAGAACTTCTGTCATTCTGTGCAGTATCTTATAAATGTTCTCCAATATTTAATTTCAATAAAATTGTTTCATTTTATTCTTAATTGTGATGCTCATAATTTACTTTTACAATACCCTGAGGGAGTGTTGTTTACAATCTGAGAGTACTAGAACTTTTCTGAAAAATTTCATGGGTGTTTTATATAAGGAAAAAATTCCCTTGGAGTACCATATAAATTTAGAAACATAGCCAAATACCCAGACGCTGTAAATCTACACATTTTCTTTGCAGTTCTTGAGCTTTGTAAATCAAATCTAATCCCCAATGTGTAATATATGCTGTCAGCTATTACTTGCTATTAATAACAGGTGACATTTCTCTTAAACAAGTATAAGACACTGTATCACATTTGAACTTGAATGTAACAATTACAAGTCTCTGCAGCTGAATGGAGATGGTAATAGTAATACTAAATAGAACTTTAAAAATCTAGAAAATTAAAAATCCACTGAAAAGTCATTTTATTTCTGAGTTAGTACTAAAAGTCATTGACACAGTAACTATATTTAGGTGAAAAGTATCCCTGAGTGACTGAAGCAGTGATTTATAACCTGCATACCTACTGAAATGAGGTTATGAGACCAAATCTTTTATCAAAGGCATTATTTTGCATTACCTAACAAATATAATTTCTAACATTTCAAAGTCTGCTTTCTCAAAAAAAAAAAAACTAAAATCAAATATTAATCCTTAAAGTTAAAGATATAATAGTAGGAAGCTTCAAGATTTTTTTTTCAAAACCTCAAACTTTAACTATAGTATTTTCTGTCTAGTCTAACCTTATCCAATAATCACTCGAATCAGTCACACACATACACATTCACATATACAAATATATTCCTTCCTAATCACAAATCTCTATACCTGTTTATGTTGATTTACTGTTTATTTGCTTTCCCTCTTTAGTAAAATGGCAAAATAGCTCTGTATTAATTTAACATTCTTGTCTTAACAAATTGCCACACAAGGGTGCCTTAAAACTGCACAAATTTATCTTATAGTTCAGGAAGTCAAAATTCTGAAATGGATCTCAAAAATCAAGTTGTTGTTGTTTTAAGGACTGCATTCCCTCTCAAGGCAAATTCCATTGCTTTTTGCAGCTTCTGAAGGTTGTGCGTATTCCTAAGCGGTGGCCCCATACCATCTTCAAACACAGCAAAGGCTGAGTCTTTTTTTTTTTTAATTTTTATAGTTTATTTATTTTTGAGACAGAGAGAGACAGAGCATGAGCAGGGGAGGGTCAGAGAGAGAGGGAGACACAATCTGAAGCAGGCTCCAGGCTCTGAGCTAGCTGTCAGCACAGAGCCCGCCGCAGGGCTCGAACCCACAAACCACGAGATCATGACCTGAGCCACAGTCAGACGCTTAACCAACTAAGCCACTCAGGCGCCGCAAGGCTGAGTCTTTTAACACTACACGACTCTGACAGTGACTCCCCTGCTTCCCTTTTTCATATTTCAAGGACTCTTGGGATTACATTTGGCCCATGGGGTAATCTAGGATCATCTCCCTATCTGAATTTCAGCTGGTTTAGCCACTGTAATTCCATCCACAGTCTTAATTCTCTTCTTACCATGTGATATACTCACAGGTTCCAGGAATTAAGATGTGGAAATGTTTGGGGAGCCATTATTCTACCTACCAGATCTTCACATCCTTAAAATATGTATTTTAGTTAAAAAAAATAATATTTTTTTAATGAACCCTCCTTGGTTAACTGTGGCAGGCTAATTCCAAGATGTCCCCCAATGACATCCACACCCTCGTTTGCAAACCTTGTGAAATTCCTTCCCTCTCAGTGTGGACTTGAGTAGTGAATTGATTCTAACAAACAGAATATGGCAAAAGTGATGGGATGTCATTATATGACTAGGCTACCTAAGTTGTAACTTTCATCTTACTAGCTGTGATGCAAAACAAGCAAACAAACAAACAACAACAAAAAAAAGACAAAGCCATATGGGAGGCCCATGTGGCAACAACCAGAAAAGAATGAGGCCTTTGGTCAAACTGTTCTTGCTGGACTAAATGCTGTCAACCACAATGTAAGTGAACTTTAAGGACATCATTTCCCAGTCAGTTGTTCACAGAGGCTCTTATGCTGGCCAACTCCTTGACTATAATCTAATGAGAGACATGGAAGCAAAACAAAACAACACCTAAACTGGGCCTGGATTCTTGATCCAAAGTTATTTTGAAACAATAAGTGTGGGTTATTGTAAACCAACTACATTTGGTGTTCATTTGTTACACAGTAATGCATAACTAACACAATCTCCCTTTGTATGCTTCTCAAGCAACTAGGTCTTAACATGTTGAACAAATCACAGAAATAATGCAATGCTATAAAGCAGATATGAAAAAAACACAAGTCTCACCTTGACTTTTGAATTTAAAAAGGTTCTGGTAACCAAGCACCATAAAAAGATTCATGTCAAAATATTTCGAAAAAAATATTTTGGAGAACGTTAACAAAAGCTTTTCACCCACCGAATAAAGAAGTATTGGATAACATAGTTTGAAGGAAAATAAAACTTACCAGGGAAAGGATGAGAAAGTAGATTTGGTTTTCTCCCAGGGGAGAATCCTTTCTTCTGGACCAAGAACTTGGGAAGATGGCAACTAACAGATTTCAGGAGAGGAGATTCATGACTTGAAGTCAGGAAGGAGAACTATTTATGAAGAATATGCTAGATGTTGTTTCCAGGTAGAATATCAATAATAGTGCAGTTATTTCCATATAAACAACTGGTTTATCCTTTCATCCACTATGGACATTTACGTTGTTTGTACCTTTTTGCTATTGTGACTAGTGCGGTAAAGGTGTGCTGTATGGGAAAGAGAATAAAGTTCTGAGGCTGCTCTTCAGGTGAAAGGCTCCCCGAACAGGCAGATGTATTCTCTAGAGATGAATTTTAGACACCTTGAATCTACCAGAAGAAACAGCTGCGCACGAAGAAATTGAGTTGGTGCCTTCAGGTTGATAGGCCAGAAAACTGTGTAGCCGCCAGGGAACTTCGGCGTCCTGAAACGCTAAGGCTTTGCAGCCCAGACATGCACCGTTCAGGCCCGCCTTCTGACCTCCAGGGATCCCTTTCCAGCCGTCTAATTTAGGCTGGAGCCGCCCCTGCAGCAGGCAGGGACCTCTCAGCCACTGCGTGACCACAGTGGGACTCTGAGGTGGTGCAAGGTACACAAGAGCACTGGGGTTTGCGTGATGGGCGGTGTGAGCCAGAAAACTTACAGAGAAGTCTGGGAAGCGTGGCACCAGCAGCACCCAGGTGCGGCTCAGTCCGGGACTCCCCTGCTGGCCGGCCGGGGCAACTCCCTAGTCCGGGGAAATGGGGTTTTCTCTGAAAAGCGTGCTCCTGGGGCCTGATTCTACCGTTCTCAGAATCCCTCGGGTTGGCGGCTCCCAGACCAGCTTCTCCTACTGCTTCATCAGGATCCTAATTTACTCCTCCCACTCACACCGGAAGTAACGGGGCGCACCCTACTGGCTCCAAAAGTTCATCGTCCGCCTTGTGAGGAAACGCCTTGCACCACCCTCTGAACCAGCCAGGGGCCCTGATCTGCAGCTGTCACCCATTATGTCTTTTTTTTTTTAATTTGAACATCTGTTTTCAGTTATTTGGGTATGCACCTCAGAGGGGGAATTGCTGAGCCGTGTAGAAATTTCTTCCGTTCTAGGGGCATCTGGGTGGCTCAGTCGATTGGGCATCCGACTTCGGCTCAGGTCATGATCTCACGGTTCATGGGTTCAAGCCCTGCATCAGGCTCTGTGCTGACTGCTAGCTCAGAGCCCGGAGCCTGTTTCAGAGTCTGTGCCTCCCTCTGTCTCTAACCCTCCCCTGCTCACACTGTCTCTGTCTGTCTCTCTCTCTCTCAGAAATAAATAAAACATTAAAAATTAAAAAAAAAAGAAATTTCTTCCGTTCTAGTTATGATCCCTTTAATTCTTTTCTGTTGCCTGATTGCTCTGATTAGAATTTGCAGTATTATGTTGAGTACGGCAGGGAAAATGAGTGTCCTTGTATTCTTCTTATCTTAAAGACAAGATTTTAGTCTTTATTGAGTACATTGTTAGTTGTAAGTTTTTCATAAATGCCCTTTATCATGTTAAGGACATTCAATTTCTCTCCTATGTTCTGATTGACTTTCTTTGGTTTTGGTGGTTTTCTTTATTAATTTTTATCATGAACAGTGGTGGATTTCATCAAATAGTTTTTCTGTGCCAATTCAAATGATCATGTTTTTTTGTTGTTGTTGTTTTACCTTCTAGCCTCTTAAGCAGTATATTACAATGATTGCTTTTCTTATGTTAAACCTCCCTTGCATTACTGAGATAAATCCCATTACATCAAAGTATATAATCCTTTTAATATGCTTTGGGACTCAGTTTGCTGTTATTTTGTTAAGAATTTTTGCATCTCTATTTATAAGGGATATTAATCTGTACTTTTCTTTCTTGTAGTGTATTTGCCTTGGTTTGATATCTAGGTAATAATACTGGCCATACAGAATGAGTTAGCCAGCATTTCTTCCTCTTTTGCAGGAAGATTTTGAGATTTTTATTAATTCTACTTTAACATTGAAAGCCATCTGATCTGGGATTACTTTTTACTGGGAATTATTATTACTGATTCAATCTCTTGCAGTAAGTCTATTCAGATTTCTATTTCTTTTTCAGTTAATTTTGGTAAGTTGTATGATTCTTGGAATTTTAAATTTTATCTGTGATATTTAATTTGTTGTCTTATAATTTTTAATAGTATTTTCTTATAATCTTTTTAATTCTGTAAGTTTGGAAGCAATGTCTTCATTTCTTTTTCCTATTTTAATCATCTACATCGTCTCTTTTTTTAATTTGTCAGTTACCTAAAGGTTTATCATTCGTTGATCTTTTTAAAGAACCAAATTTTGGTTTTGCTCATTCTCTCAATTGTTTTTCCATTATCTATTTCATTTTTACCACTGTAATCTTTATTATTTCCTTCCTTCTTCTTTCTTTAAATTTAGTTTTTCTTTTTCTCATTCTGTAATGTACAAGTTTACGTTACTGGTTTTAGATATTCTTATTTTTTAATATAGGCATTTACTACTGTAAAATTTTGTTTAAACAGCCTTTGCTGCCTCTGATTATTTTGGGGTTTAGTTTTGTTTTATGTTGTGATTTTATTTTCATTTATCTGTAAGTATTTTGTACTTTCCCTTGTGATTTCTTCTTGACACACTCATTGAGTTGGTTGTTTAACTTCCACACATTTATGAGTTTTCCACACATTTATTAATTTTCATTTTGTTATAGATTTCTAGCTTCACTCCATTGTGTTCATGGAAGATTCTTATTTATAACTTCAATGTTGCAAAATGTATTAACACTTAGTTTGCTGCCTAAAAATGGTCTAGTCTGGAGAATGTTCCATGAAGGATACAAGTTATCCAATTGGTGGGATGTCTGTTTGATGATGTGCCACAGGTCTCCTAGTCTATCTTAATTTTTCTTCATTCTTTTTCCTTTCTACTCTTCAGACTGGATAATTCTAACCACCCTCTCTGCAAATTTACTGATTCTTTTTTGCATGCTTCAATCTGCTGCTTAACTGCTTTAGGGAGTTTTTCACTTCAGTAATTGTGCTGTTTTGCTCTAGTTTTTGTTTGGTTTCTTTTCATAATTTCTCTCTTTATTCATCTTCTCTATTTCTTCATACATTATCTTCTGTTTCCCTTTAGCTCTTTGCCCATGGTTTCCTTCAGCTCTTTGAGCATATTTCAAAGATTTGATTAAATGTCTCTGACCAGTAACAGTGTCTGTGCTTCAGTTTACTGTGGTTCTAAAATTCACATTCTTCTCCTTCAGTTTCC
>NW_027551564.1:813818-855438 GCF_008692635.1 Crocuta crocuta | reverse complement strand
TGTTTTGGGTTGTTGCTGTTTGTTAAGTGACTTCTAAACTATTTTTGGAATGTATATATTCTTTGTGTGGCCTCTGAAGTCTCTGTTCCTTATCCTACATTTAGTTAACATTTTGACAAGATTTCCTTGAATACCAGGAAAGAAAGAGAGAATAAGAGAGAATAATGAAACAAAAAGTAAATAAGGATACATCTCCCCAGTAATGGGAGCACTTCTTCACCACTTTAGCCAGGCCCATTTACCACTCTGACTTATGCTTTACATTGTGCTTCACTAACCCTAGAGATCAGCCATGGTAAAAGTCTCTGATCTTCTAAGGTCTTCTCTGAGTATGTATCATGCTGTAGGCAAAGGAATGAGTGTCTAAATTTCCTAGAATACATGTATTTTTAATATCTTAATTTCTCAGAAAAAACCTGTCTTCAGTTTTCCTTTAAGACTTTAGGCTGTTAAATGCTTCAAACATAATATTTTACCTTTGGCAACTGAGGGTTGTGTGCTTTACAAGATTTTCCAGCAATGATTCACTGTGTTTCCACCCCGAGCGTGTGCCAAATTAGTTATAATAGAGATAAATGGCTTGTGACAGTCTTTAGTGGCTCCCAGACAGATTAGAAGATACAAATACAGATTCTTTGTAGGTAAGATCTGCTCTGCTCTGCTGGGACCAGGCTCCAGGCTCAAGACCACCATGAAGCTGTGAAGGGCAGGACAAATAAAAATGCCACAGAGCTTATTTACCATTGTTAAGTTTCCTTTTACTAGTTAAGCATTCCCTTGGTTGCTGGAATCCTTTGTTTTCCTGAGTTCTAACAAAGTTAATTCTGGTAGTTTTAGCTTGATACCGTGTTGTTTCTCTGGAGGGATGGGCCATTGGAGCTAACTTCTCTGCATTTTTCCTGATGTCCTCCAAGACGCTCAGGCTGTAATTTGTTAATAATAGATAACAGGGGCCCCTGGATGGCTCAGTTGGTTAAGCGTCCAACTTCGGCTCAGGTCATGATCTCATGGTTCGTGGGTTCAGGCCCCGTGTCGACTCTGTGCTGACAGCTATAGCGCTCAGAACCTGGAGCCTGCTTCAGATTCTGTGTCTCCCTCTCTCCCCGATCCTCCCCTGCTCACGCTGTCTCTCTCTCTCTCAGAAAATAAATAAATAAATAAATAATTGAAAAACAATAATAGATAACAAACAATAACTCAAACTAACACTGAGTTACATGTATTAGGCATATTGTATGTGTCTCTGTTCATTCCAGCACTGCCACCTTCTCTGCCTGTTTCATTTCCCTTTTCACTCCCACGTCTGCTGTTTTCGGCTGTTGCAATGAGAACCCAAGTCATGGACCATATACCCACTATTTCATGGACTAATGTAGCAACTAACAAGTGACCTTTTATTTGTATGAGGCTTCTGTGAGCCCCTGTGCACCAAAGTACAAGATTTGAAGTCAAGCACCAGACTAGTAGAACTCAGTGTTGTTAGCTCTTCCCATCACATCCAGAATTGAAGAAAATCCAGACTTTTTGCCAAAGAAAATGGCTTAATGACACAACTTGAAAGGCATGGCTTAACTATCATTAGAGTAAAATCTAGTGGAAGGAAAACTTTGCAATGGGAAACAAGAAAGTAAATTTATTTTTCTTCCTCCTATCCAAGGGTTATTCAACAAAGCAGAAGTTCACCAAGCCTCTATGAAGACATCATTGAAGGCCAATCAATGAACTGTGTTTGTTATCAAGAGCAATGAGTTCTCTAATTCTTCTCTTCTGTATGGTCTCTATCCTTTCTGGCCACACTTCCTACCCCCATTCTCCCGCTTCTACTTCCCTGTGATTTTATTCCTCAAAAAATTAATAGTACATAGGTCAAGTATTTGTTTTAGGCTCTGTTTTCTATAAAACACTGAGCAAGATATTAAAATATAGATTATTTTTAAATGTGTATTGTACCCACCCAAATGTGTGAGCCAAGATCGATGAGTAGTATAAATGGCATCACCATCCATCCCAGTTATCCTAATGTGAATCATTATTAGCAATATATCTTTGGGACTTAAATTAAGTAAGTTGTCACCAGAAAACAGCTAGGTAAATGTAAGGCTATGAATCTATTTAATAACTGTTTATTAAATGGTTGACAATGGGGACACCTGGGTGGCTCAGTCAGTTGAGCGTCTGACTTCAGCTCAGATCATGATCTCATGGCTCATGAGTTCAAGCCCCTCATCGGGCTCTGTGCTGGCAGCTCTGAGCCTAGCGCCTGCTTCACATATGTGCCCTGTTCTCTCTGCCCTCCCCTGTTTGCGCCCTCTCTCTCTCAAAAATAAACAAACATTTAAAAAAAAACAAAACATTTTTAAATGGTTGACAATGTTCTGGGCAATGTGCAAGATATCACCACATTTAAATCCAGTTAAAAGCCATGGCTAGTATCCTTGAGAGGTTAATCTGTTGCTAGAATTACATGTATGTTTTTTGACTTCTATCAGTGTTACACTTGGAGACATTCTGAATTCCCTCAGGCCCAGTCAGAGGGAGATTTGCCTAGTTTCTATCATTCCTTTACTCACAAGCAATAAAAAGTTTTTATGCCAATGATTTCAAAGTTAGGCAAATTCACTTTGATGAAAGGATCTGAGTATAGGCAGAAACAGAAGGATTGTAATGTGATGGATAAAGCACAGGCCGGGAATAGATGTGGGTGGCATGCACATAAACAGGAGATTAAATGTTCTTTTTATACCATAAATGTTTTAGTAATTTTCAATAATTTGATTTTACCTTATCCTTAGGTAGAGTCTTATCCATTGTCTACCTGTGATGTGCATCTCCTGTATAAATAATTTAGTCTGGTTTGAAACCAATAATCTCACTGCATATGCCATTGTTTCATCCCTATTTATAGGAATTTATTTATCTCTATATAAATCTATTTATATAAATATTATAAAATATTATAAGAAATCAAAGAGAGATGATAAAATAGGGGTTTCTGCCTGTTGACTTGAACTAGAATCCTGGGATCTTTTGAAAGTTACTCAGTCTCTCTGTGTTTCTGTTTCCTCCCTTGAAAAGGTGGATAATAGTCGTACTATTCTCAGAAAGTTGTTGTGAGGACTGTGTTATAACAATGCTTAGAACATTGTACACACCCAGTAAACCCTAGCAATTGTCATAGTCATCCAACTTGAACGTCAGTTCATTGAAAGCAAGATCCTAGGTATGTGAAAACAGAACAGAAAAGAAAAAAAAAGAGAGAAATATTTTTAAAGGGGGGAGGGAAAGGGCAAATTCTGCTGTGATATAATATATACTGGCAGCAGAATAAAAAAAAGGAATATATAGCCTTAGGAAGTACTGAGCACAAGAAAGACTTGGCCCCTTCATATGAATTATCCAAACATCTTGGGTTTTGGCATTTTTGCATAATATCAAACAAAGGCAACCTTAAAAAATACTCACTCAAGCACTTATTTGTAAAAATATGCTAGAGAGCTAGATAGTGGTTATTTTGTAAATCAGCCTAAATTTGTTAATTTACCAACTACAATCTATTCACTTATTTGTTTTGATGCAATTTATATTTTGCTCCATGGATAATGGCCAATCGGAAGATATTTTTTTTTAATTGTATTGTCAAGGTTTTAAGAAAAGATGCAAGTTTTGAATTGGAAATAATTTACTTGCCTCATATTGTAGAATAAGTTTTGTCTTAGAGGAAAGACTAAAATTGGCATTATGCACCCTTTTAAAAATTAACTCAAATGCTGACATTGCCAAAATTAGATTGGAAGAATTAAGATACAGAAATATGATAAATCAGTCTTAGAAGGCTGTCAATGGTAACATTACAGAGTAAACAAAAGAAATGTTTGCTTAGCTGTAAATGTAATATTGAAGACATCACTAACTTTTGCATATTGTTGTTAACATTAAAATCTCATACTCTAAGGGAAAATATTTTCATCCACAGTCATCTTTTTCTTGCTCTAAATATAAACTGTTTTTAATTAGTGTAAAAACTAAGTACTGTGCTAATTAATCAGATAAAGGAGATTACATTTGGACCATCAATCAGTTTTAAAATGGGATTTGAATTAAATCAGTTACTCTGACATACAATTTGTGAATGCATTCAGTTTACCTCTTCTTAGGCATCTTTACCTTAGGAAAAAAAAATCTTTGAAAGTAATTTTAAAGATCCTTCTTGAGCCTGACCTTAAACATGAATTGTTGCTGATTCAATATGCCTTGAGAGACCTCTCTCTTTCTCTATCTCTTCACCTAGTAAGTAATCTTTCCAGTAGTCTAAACATAATTGGAGGTTTTTATTAAATATCATTTGCAAATTGGGACAAAGATATTATAAAATCAGGAAAAGAAGGAAGATAAAATTAATTTCAAATGAAATTAGTACAGAAAAATATGCTGTAATTTTGCCTCTGCTTTACTCTTGCTTCAGTTAAGCTACAAATTTCTCTTTGTTAGGTTTAGCAGTGGATGCAAAGAGGGGCATATGATCTATGACACAATTTACTGTGGTCATAAAATGAAAACAAATGTGTTTTATCAGACTTTCTCTTCATAATTCAGTGAATTTATAGTTTAAAATGTCTTACATTCTTTTAACTTGGAAAAAAAACTCATTGAATAAATAGGAATGCAAATGCAAATGCAAGTACTTTGGGATTGATAATCCATTAATTTAAATGTAAAACCATATTTGAATTCACATGCAAGAAAATAACTTACCTTTTAATATTTTATACAGGTTCCCACATATGTGATTATTTTGTACATAAATTCCACAAGGGAAGGGAGTTTTCAGCCCTAACACATGCTGGCCAGATTCATTAATAGTTGTGGTCCTGGGTTGCTCAGTGTGAGCATACTGCTTTGAAGCCAGCCTTATTGAGACTTGCCAGCATGTAATTTCTTAAAAGTAGCACACCCTTTGTGAGAATACTTAGCCAATGAGGCTACACTCTTTCCTGCCTTCATCTTTTTACTTCTCTATGGATGGGACAGAAGACATCTTATCCTCTTTGAGTACTGTAGACATCGTTTTCTCTTTGCTTTCTCTTCTCCCACATAGCCACTGTGCCTAGACCTACTCTATCCAGCACTACCTTTCTGACCACTATCTAGTTTAGCAATAGGCATCAGAGTTAAAGATGTTCTTTCTGTTGAAATTTGTTTCCTCTGACTTTAATGGTTGGTCTTTTTCTGAGTTGCAGTAATAAAATCTCCTTGAGTTAGGGAGGGGTAAAGAGATATAGGACTAGATAGTCTTAATTTGCTGGCCTTTTTTCTGAAAGCTGAGAAAATGCCTGCAGGGGAGCCCAGCATTTTTGGATCAACTATCAAATGGACCAGTTGAGAATCCTACATTGCGAATGTGGCTGCCGGATTAGTACAAAATTCTTGAGTCTCAGTTAGGATACAAATCTTATTGGCCAATTTTGAGTTATTGGATTGTTTTATTCTGATACCCATCCATTATTCCTATCAGGTTTTGAATTAAATCTAAGGCAGAAAGGGGGCTGATTCCAACATATATTAACTACTAATAATTAAAGGTAGATCTTTTAATATTTGTGCATTTTAGCAGCTAAGATTGTGGTTTCAACTAAAGCTTTATCAGTGAATATTTTGCAGGGTCATAGAGATATACTCTCATTCGCTTTTGCAAAGAATGTGAATTGCTTTATTAAAAAAAAAAGTGGAAGGCAGAAAAAAGGGAAACAAAGGAAAAGTCTGTTGTTACCTTCTCTTCATCTGTTGGATAGTGAGAAACATCTAATTTTGTTAAATCTAATTTGTTAAACATAGTTTAAACTGATTAGTTAAGCACTGGAGACTCTATTTGAATACTAAGAGCTACTGGTCAAATTTCTATTTTTATTTTTTATTTTACGTATGTATTTATTTTAGCTTTTTTCTTTTCTATGGCTTCTCTCCAAATGGCAACAAAGTATATGGAGGATGGGTGTGAACCTTATCACAAGGAGAAATGAATGATCCACAGATTTATATAGAGTCCTCTGAAACCTTTTGTGCTCCAGAATAGCTGTTCAGGCCTGCCTCCAGACTGAGATAAATGAAGTAGAATGGTCAAATCTGGGTTTTAGAGTTCAGAGAAAAGTCAAAATCCCTACAGTAATATACAGACCCTTTAAGATCTGTCCTTCGTTACATCTTTGTCTTCATCTCCTTGGCCTCCTTTGCTCTCTCTATTCCACCCACATTCACCTCTTTGGTGTGCCTCTAATGCACTGAGCATGCTTCAGAGTATTTTCATGTGCCTTTCCTTCTTCCTAGAATGTTCTTTCCCCAAATATCCTCATAGTCTTCAGTTCTTTGCTTTTAAATCAGCTCCCAATTGAATCCATTTCATTCCTCAACCCAATATTCCTCAGCTCTCTATGTTAATTCATTGTATTTATCAACATATGATATATGAACCTTCATGTATATCTTTGTCCATTTCTCCCATACTAGAAGATACATTGTAAAAAGAATTATATGTGTTCATAAATTCTGCATCACTAATATCTAGAAAAATCTCTGGCATCTAATTTTTTAATTTTAAAAAATGTTGAATGGATGAATAAATATATGAATAACTAAAATTATTTTTCCATGCTGTTTTAAGCGGTCCCATGTAAATGTTGTCTTATAGGCTAACAGTCTAGTTCTCAAATACCTGCAGTTAAATGGCATTAGCTTCCCCAATAGCCTTGAGCTCTACAAAAGGCTTGCAGTGGCAATGTCTAAACCAATCTGACAAATGCATTACTTAAGTTCATATATAACTATGATATTACATTCTCTTATACCTTCTACAATCTCCTTTTGTATTTTTAAAATAGAAATATGCTCTCCACTTCATATTTATTTATCAGTGCTTCCATCCAAAATCCATATTATATCGGTAAAGATGGGAATTTCCTTCTTATACATGGTACCTCAAATAACTACTAATTGCAAGGTAGGTGTGGTTCGAAGGCATACATGGATAGTACGATGTCTTGCATTGTTATTGTTTGTGATTTTAACACTAATGGCTAAGACNCATAACCAGGGCTGAAGTCAGATGCTTAACCAACTGAGCCACCCAGGTGCCCTTATTATTATTATTATTATTATTATTTATTATTATTATTATTTTAAACTTATTTCAGTTTCTAGTTCCAATAACAATAGTTAACTCAATTTTTCTCAAAATGCTACCTTAGCCCAGGTAAGATTTTGATAAAATAATGATATCTTTTAAAAAAAATTTAATGTTTTATTTATTTTTGAGAGGGAGAGAGACAGTATGAGCAGGGGAGGGTCANCTATATTATTTTTACTATTTTTAAAAAAAAATTAATGTTTATTTATTTTTGAGACAGAGTATGAGCAGGGGAGGGGCGGAGAGAGAAAGAGGGAGACATAGAATATGAAACAGGCTGCAGGGGCTCGAGCTCACTAATCATGAGATCATAACCAGGGCTGAAGTCAGATGCTTAACCAACTGAGCCACCCAGGTGCCCTTATTATTATTATTATTATTATTATTTATTATTATTATTATTTTAAACTTATTTCAGTTTCTAGTTCCAATAACAATAGTTAACTCAATTTTTCTCAAAATGCTACCTTAGCCCAGGTAAGATTTTGATAAAATAATGATATCTTTTAAAAAAAATTTAATGTTTTATTTATTTTTGAGAGGGAGAGAGACAGTATGAGCAGGGGAGGGTCAGAGAGAGAGGGAGACACAGAATCTAAAGACAGGCTCCACGATCTGAGCTAGCTGTCAGCACAAAGCCCGAAGAGCAGGGCTCAAACTCACGAACCTTGAGATCATGACCTGAGCTGAAGTCAGATGTTTAACCAACTGAGCCACCCAGGCACCCCTGATATCTTTTAGAATATAAACAGTCAGTGCTAGGTATCTGGTCCAATCCCAGACCTCTATAGCAATGGCAGTAGAGTTCTACTTCTAATTTATGCTTTGATAAATTTACTCTGTTTAGTATTCTCCATCCAGAATTCTGGATCTACACAGAGCAGCTTATTAAGGTGAATTTCAGATCAATTCAAAACCTAAATTAGAAACGAAAACTGTAAAGTTAATAGAAGCATTATGTAGAAGAAAACCTTCATAAAGAAAACTTCACTGTATCATGAAAAATCAACATGTCTAATGTAAGGAAAGGAATTCTATTAAAATAAAAATCTGGAGCAAAGATAACAAAGATGACCAATGGGAGAAAATATTCAAAATGTCTAGTAACATCAAAAAAATGAAACAAAACACAAGGAATTCCCTGAAGCTAACAGCTCATTAGAAAAGTAAACCAAAGATACAAGTTGGTGACTTAAGGGGAAGAACCCCAAATCATTGCCTCAATAAAAGAGGTACTCACAATTAGAAATATGTATTTTAAAACAACCATGAATTTAGCAAAAAATAAAAGTCTGCATAATAATAACCATTCCAGATACGGACCCAACGCACTACTCATGTGAATATAATACTGCCGTCTTTCAGGAGAGCAAAGCTTTTTCAAATTAACAATGCTCAAAACCTGGGAATGAATGAACCACTCTTGAATACAGACTACAGAAAAATTTTCATAGGCATTCAATAGAGGAACATGTTTATGAACATTTATCACAGAGGTTTTGGGTGTATGCGTGTATGTGTGTGTTTTAATTGCTGAGAGTTATAGATAATAACTATACCCCAAACTGAAGAACACGTAAATCCAATGTGAAGGATGCTTATTCAGGGGATGAAATGATTAAATAAATATATATGTAGTAACATGGATATATTGTAATAAAACATACTGTGCTTAGAGACATTTAAAATATGTGCACATGAAACAGTACTACATATTTTACAAAGATATGTTAGTGTAGAGGGCTATACATCAAATGTATTTCATATGGTTGCCTAAAACAGGAGGAGACTGGAAGTAGGAAATGGGAGTGAAATAAAAGGTGGCAGGAATCCACATTGTCAGTGGTATCTGGCTATGAACATAAGCGTATGGCTATTGTACCTAAGGTCCTCCGAGTGTATGCTTAACATACACCTTATAAAGTATAAGAAATAATGATTTATGGAGATGGGAAGCACTCAGGGAAGATTGTTGGCTCACTTAAATGAACACTTATGGAAATTATGTGCCAAATTCTATAGCTGCTGGTCATTTGAAATGTAAGGACACACCTTTTCCAGAGCGTGCTTATCTTGGTTCTAATAAGAAAAATCCTTAATTGCAAAATATATTTTCTTCATTTTTGTTAAAAGAAACTTTAAAAGTGGGAATTCAGAAACACAAATCTTAAGTTATTCCTTTAGTTCTCTGCTTACTGAGTTATAAGACTTGCTATAAAAATGCTTTGTTTAAAAGGAAGTAAAAGTGGTTTGGATCCAGTGACATTTTACTGCTAAGCAGAGAAAGGTCTTTCAAAGCAGCAAATTAAAAAGCTGCAATGGGAAAGTCGGCTCCTAATTAATGAGCTTTAAGGTGGGGGAGGGGGTGGAAATCAGCTACATAAAGACATACTTAAGCTAACGGTCCTCAGAGAGAAAACAATCCTCATTAGTGACTAAATCATTGGGGTTTGGAATCAAAGTGCTTAGCTACCCAAGATCATTTAAATGTGAAAGCAGACTGCCTTGATTGCAATTACCACCTAGGTTTCAATAAAGACTCTCCAAGAAATATGCTTTGCGTACTTGTATGTGTCGCAGAAAAGTAGTAAGGAGAAATGTCAGTGTTTTAGGACACACAAATATTTAAGCTTTTATTCCTGTCACAATTGTTAACAAACACTTGTGAAATTTCAACCTTAGGTTGTGGTCTTGTGCCAGGAGGTGGAGCCCTTCAGCTATCCCTTGGTGGTTCTGGAAAACTAGCAGGGGTGAACTCCTATCATCTTGCATAATATAATAACATGGTTTAATATTTGAAAATGATAATGATAACTTTTAATATGTAAAGGCAAAATCAGGAGAGGAAAGGATTTTACAAACAATAATACAAATGACATGACTTCTCTTTTGTTTCTTTGTCAAATATTAATATGTAAGTTGATTATAATAATATATGATATATATTATATATTTATGTGTGATAAACATGATATTAATATATCAATGGATGCATTAATATATTTAATTAAGTTAACATTTTAATAATTATATTTAGAAGTTCTTGAAATGATATATAAAGAGCTATATAACCGCAGGTACTGATTCCAAAGATGAATGCATTTTAAAAATACACAAGTGGGGGCACCTGACTGGCTCAGTCAGTTGAGCGGCAGGCTCTTGATTTTGGCTTAGGTCATGATCCCCACGTTGAGCCCCGTGATGGGCTCTTCACTGAGCATGGAGCCTGCTCAGGATTCTCTCCTTCTGCCCCTCTCCCCCACTCTCTATCTAAAATAAATAAATAATAAATAGAAAATAAACAAGTAAAGAATGTGTTTGTATTTCAGGAGATACATATTTACTGTGTATACAGGATAGATTTCCTGCAAGATTTCCAATATTCCATGGCTTATCCACTGATTTTATATCTTGAATCAGAATACAAGTTATTCTTCTGTCTCCGCAAGGTCTACCAATAAGGGACCTATTAGGAGTTGACATGAGTGTCATCAGTCATGAATATCTCTGCCTAGGGTGCCTATTTGACTCAGTCAGTAAAGCCCTCGTCTCTTGATTTCCACTTGAGTCATGTTCTCACAGTTCCTGAGTTCTGGTGCCCATCAGGCTCTGCATGGCAGTGCGGAGTCTGCTTGAGATTTCTCTCTCTCTCTCCCTCTCTCTCTCTCTCTCTCCCTCTCTCTCTCTCTGTCCATCTCTCTCTCTCTCTCCCTTCTCTCTGTCCTTCTCTTCTCTCTCTAAATAAATACATAAATAAACTTGAAAAAATAACATCTCTGTCTAAATTGCTCTTTAAGTTCATACTGAAAATTATCAAAAGTATAAAACATTTACTACACTCATTTATAACACCTAAATCTAGGTTTTAATCTTTCAGCCAGAGTAGCAAGTCTTCATATATTATTACCAGAGTTCTCTGTTTATGCATTTAATTTTTTGATAGACTTTATTTTGGGGGACAGTTTTTGGTTCATAAAGAAATTGAATAGAAAGTACAGAATTCTCATGTTGTCTACCTCTCCTACAGTCATAGCCTCCCATAAGGCCAGAGGATACATATGTTACTGGAAATGAACTAACATTGACACATCATTATCACCCATAATCCATAGTTTGTTTACCTTAAGGATCACTCTTGGTGATACGCATTCTATGGGTTTTGATACATGTATAATGACATGTATCCATCATTATAGTATCCTATAGAATGGCTTCACTGCCCTAAAATTCACCTGTGCTCCACTTTTCCATCTATCATTCCCTCTAAATCTCTGGCAACCACTGATCCTTTTACTATTTCCATAATATTCTTTTACAAAATGCCTTATACTTGAATCACAGCATGTGTAAGCTTTTTCAGAACTTATTAGGGCACATACATTGACTACATTGCTAGAGATATATTACAGTCCCAAGATTTTTCTGTTTGAACCAGTTAATAAGTCAGGAGATACAGGGAAAAAAAAAAAAAAAAACTCTAAAGGAAAACGAATGACTTGACAATTTATTCTCTATGCATAGAATCCTTTAGATACTATGAGTTATATATATATATATGATTACTATACCATTAAAAAAAGCTCATGAAATGTCACGAGAGAAATTCAAATACTGAAGAAACTACTGGCATAAAATAGTTCTTAAATCATTGGAGGTATCATAAATAATAGTATGTGCAACTGATACCAAGAAAATGTGTTGAAATTACTTGCTTTACCATGCTGTCACTTCATATTAAGAAATAGATACACTGAAAATCATGGTAAATTTGCAAAGCGGTGGAACTCCAATAGATAGCTTCTGTTTTGACCTTTTTAATAAGTTGTTTGAGCACAAAAATGTTAGTATTAGATTCAACATTCTAACTCTGCATTTGGAAAAATATATGCTCAAATTTTAACAAACTCTAGTTTAATGTGTTGTCAAAATATATTCATAAAGGAATACATGCTTAGGCTTTTAATATGTTATTCTTAAATAAATTCATATTTTAAATACCTACCTAAAATGTGAGCTATATCTGAAAATTTCATTAGAGAAATGTTACAAATATGTATACATATTTCCCTTTTCACTATTTAAACCAATTTCTACACAAAACACTTTCATGCATATTTATGAATTGGGAACATTATAGAGAGTTAAGATATACTTTGATCAGGGAGATCTGTTTGTTTCTCAGATATGGTCCAATAAGTTGTAGTAGTGTGTGGGTTCCTCTTTTCCAGTATAAATATTTGATTTTATTCAATAGCTAAATTATTAAGCTAAGAGTCAAACACTATATTTAATTTTTAAAGAAAGCAAAGTTTTTATAAATAAAGTGTTGCCACAGTATTGAGCAAGTTGATTAATGCAGCATCAATAGGAGATAGGGAAAGCGGGATTCAAAATCAGATATGTCTTAACTATTATGTATATTGCTTTCTAATCAGCATTTATCTGGACTTCAAGATATGGATTCATGCTAATTAGTGTAAATAAGACTTATATAGATATCACAATACAATTGACAGAATTTAAAAAGAAAGATATTTCTTTCCACAGCCTGAATAATGACTTTTATCTCTCCAAGTACCACTTCTTTAAAAGTCTACAATAGGAAGGAATACAGAGAAAATTATAACTTACTTTGTATCCATGTTATATCATGTACAATTCAGTATACTAAAATTATACAACATCGTAAGAGAACAAATCTTACATTATCCTTGCATTCCAAACACCTATGACTTACCAAATACATGGGTTTCATTTTCAGCCACACAGCCCCACCTTTTGACATATTGCCAGATTCAAGGAAGATCCCATGTAGATGTAGGTCATGTAGTAGATAGGCTACAAAGACAGCTTTTATTAGCGTTTTCTCTCTCTATATATATACACCAATACTCTCAGGAGGTGAATCTAATTCCTCTCCCCTTCAAAAGTAGTTGCTGCTCTAACAAAATCCTAATCCATATGGTACTGGCTCTGTGATCAAGCAACAAGGAAAGTCCAGGAAGACAGAAATAAGATTTTCAGAAAGACAGCAAGAAACAGAAAATATTGGAGACTGAAAAAAGCAGGCACGTTATGTTTTGGTAGAAAAACTGGCAGGCTGTTGACTGTGTTACATGTATGATAGAAAATATACCCAGTAGGTTTGAGAGTCTAGTAAACATATTTTAAGGCATAATGTTCAAGGTGCCTGTTGGTTTATACATGCTCCCCATAATATATTGTAAGAGAGAGAAAGTGATGAATCAATGAAGGGGCTGTTCAGTTTTCCAGCAGAATTTGGAGGAAATATTTCAAATCTAACATTCTTATGTTAGAAAATAAAACCTTTTGTCATCCCCTACTCCTCCTGGGGAAAGAAAAAGAAAGAAAGAAAGAAAGAAAGAAAGAAAGAAAGAAAGAAAGAGAGAGAGAGAGAAAAAAGAAAGAAAGAAAAAGAAAGAAAGAAAGAATGAAAGAAAGAAAGAAAAGAAATCTCAAAGTGAGAAATAGCATTAAGATAAATATCAATCCACAGTATTTCTAGTAAAACGTGGCTTCAAGGCAAGGATAAAACTAGAAGTTTGGACTGCAAGTCTCTTATTGCAATCTTTGAAAGATTTAAAGTGGTATTTTATGATCCTTTGCAGCTAAACAAAATGGATTCTAAGAATCTTAAGGGGCATTGTTTCATAGCAGCCTTTCCTGCTTTAAGTAGAAGGATGTCTGTCTCTGATGGAATTACGAATGAGTCTTTGGAGGCATGGAGTCAATTTCACTGTTACTTATTAAAACCAACAATGCTTTTAAGAGAATTGTATTGGTGAAAGAATCAACAATCTGGAATAAAAGGGCAAGGCAGTGAAAGAGAAGAGAAATACAGGTTTCTTCTTTCTAAGGGCAGTGTAACTAAGAAGCTAAGAAAGCTATTCAGTTGTAAACACAGGCTATTTTTCATCAAGACAGAGGAAAGAATAAACTCAAAAGGCAGAGAGAAGCTCTCTGGAAAGGTAGTGCTGAAAACTGTGGAAAATACTCCCAGGGAGAGAAAGTAGGATTTCACTGAAGAACATTTCCTGTCCCAGGAGTTGGATTCTCTAACAAAACATACACAACTAAATTTCAAAACTTCCATGGAACAGTGGTTATTATGTGCTTTTATGTCCTACTAGTTTGGAGTTTCTGCGATTATTTTTTTCTGTTCCCGCCTCATCGTTATATTTTGGGTTGTACGGTAAGGGGAGAAGGTTTTTTACCTTCGTGTTAGACCTTCCTTTCCAAAGGAGAATCACCGAGGACAAAGCCCACAAAACACAAAAGGAGTTGTTACTCAGGTTTATTTTAGTCCGGCCTGAGGGCCCCTCCCGAGCACCCGAAAGTCCTCGGAAGAGCACCCCGAGACATAGCTCAGGGTTTCTATAGGGAGAGGGGCAAAGCCGGTGTACAGAAGAGAGAATTTTGCGGTTAGAGGTGGGTGTTGGTTAACAGTCGCTTGAAGAACACGTTTGACTGTTTTAATCACAATGTTCACTGAAGATTTACATCTCAGGGGCTTGCTGCAGCCAGGAGGAGCGAGGTTGCTCAACCCCTGACCTTTTACCCGAATAGAGTTTGAGATCAAACAATGGTTGGTATCCTCATTTGCAAGTCCCTCACCTTTTGGCCCAAGGGAGTTTTTACATTTGTATACATAGATTTCGATTTAGAAAAAACCACAGGTAACTTATCCTTTTAGTTCTGGAATAAGAATCCTTTAACTGAGAAACTACAACTGAGAAACTGCCCCTAAGGAAGACCCTCTCAGCTGGATCCGATATACATGATGCAATCCTGGCTTTGTGCTAATGCTGGTTTTGGATAGATATTACATGAAGTGGATGTGTGTTTATATATTTCTAATCTAGTTCATTCTTGTCATCAGTTGATGCATCAGACTGCCATCATGTGGAACAGAACTGTGCAGCACAGCACTATGTGAATTTCTGTCCCACAAAATCATGAGAAAGAATATAACCTTGTTCTAAATTACACCATCGGAACTGTTACGCAGGAATGGATATCTGACCCAGAACAAGATATCACCGATCTCTTGTGGCAAAGTTATTACGTAGATAACCGTGGATAGTTCTATAATGGTTAGATATTGTAGATACATTAAGTGTAGATACATTAAGATCACTGATACAAATATGAGAATCAATTGAAAATGAGGAATTTTTATTTAAAAAATGGAATCTTGTGCATTATACAGAAGTTAGCAAAATTTAAATTTTACCTCAGATTTTGGATCAAATTAGAATAATGTATGGAGCCTGAAGAAGAATTTTGCATGGCACATTTTTAATTGTTTTTGGTTTTGTTTTCATAAAGATACATAGATCTCTCAGATCACCTGATGTTTTTGTCACAGGCAAGTATCATGGCCATGAAATAATGATATAGAGTTCATAACAGAGAAAAAGTGAATTCAATTGTTAACTTTAGAATTGTATTATTTTAATCATACACTTATTTAATCAGATATTAATATATTTTATTATGAAGGTTTATCATGTTGTTCATCTACATGTAGTCCTCTTTTATTTGTTGAAATGTATATGATACATGAAAATTACTTGTCATATGGAGAGGCCCTTTATGGTTGCTATGAGTCTGTCATAACCATCTTACCAGATCATTGAGAAAGTAATACAGCTCTAAAGCTCATAATTTAATTCATGAAACTGAGCAAAATGCATTTTAACATCTCTTCCTTTGTATTACTTATTTTTATTATTCATCTGAGAAATAGTCAAAGTAAGCAAAAATGTTTTTGCATAACTCAGAAGAAAGGCAGAATTAGACTTTGTATAGGTAGCAATTCTTGAACTAAACACATCTTCACTTGCATGGATAATTGCTGAGATCATAGGAGTATATATAGGGTTATATACGATAATCCTATAGTTTTTATCTTATAGTGTTACTTATTGAAAATAACTACATTAATATTTTAAATGGATGCAAAACAGATTTTAAGAGAACAGTAATAAAATAAAACATGAAAAATGTTAACAGCACTTAAAATATTCCTTATTTACCATATTTTTAGGTCTATTTCTGCTGAAAGTGACAGAAAACTAACTTGAACTGATTTAGTCCACAAAAGAATTGATTGCAAAGCAGTGGAAAAGTCTTTGGGAGTAATTCTGAATTCAGATATGAAATTAAATTTTGTCATCAAGACTTGATTTCTCTCTACATTTTGTTTCTTCCTTCCTCTCCATTGCCTTCACACTCATGTTCTCAAAGATACCGAAAGTAAATCTGTACCAGAAAGCAGTGAGTGCACCTGAAATGTTTATTAGACTCACTGAAGGAAATCTTAACCCTTAGCTAAACCCACCTCCTCATACTCATTCTTAGTTGCTCTGCTTTGAACATACACATTCATATTTTCAAAAGCTTTTCAAGTGTTTGTGACAATGAGAGCTTTCCTCTTCTCTCAATAGAGGAACAAGTCTTTGATGCAGATCTCAATGGCCTCTGTTGAATAAGAACCCAGCCTTAAACCAGTCATTTGAGGCCACTCTCAGGACTATCAGGTCAATTAAGGATGGGCCACCAATTTGCTATCAACTGGGACAAGTCCATCAAAACCATATGTGGAGAGTCAGTTGTGGAATGTGGTATGTAAGGAAATTTATGGTAATATTTTGACAGAAAGATGACAGAACTCCTGAAAGCAAAGGCAGCAAGGTATCCATCCAACACAGATCAAAAGTTTCATGTCCTTGTGGGTTACTTTTCTAATCCTTGGTGAATCATGACACAAGAAATTAGAATGCAAGAGTACTTTAAAAGTAATATTTCACTGGAAGTTACAGGAAGTTGTTTTTGTGTGTCATGCAAATTTCCCAGATCTAGGCATTATATTTTAAATATAGCAAATAAAATATAGAAATATGAATGTTTATATCATATATACTATGAGTTATTATTATTATTACAATAATCAAGAACTTTTTCTTCCCACTAGGTACAAATTATTCTACAACTAAAAACTATGTATCTTTAATAGAAGATAAACCTATGAATGAAGTAAAAATTATATCAAAATTGTACCCTCCTAAATTCAAACAGTGAAGGAAAGATTCTGAAATACATATTAGGATCTTATACTTCATATATATTCTCCTTCATAGAGAAATATAATATGTCACTTCACAGTGTACTTGGATATCCGATGCTCACTTAAATGTCAAAAACTCAGATATCATTGTGGAACACTATTAGGTAAATAGACCACAATTATCAGAGAAATTGAGGTTATATACAGCAAAGCACATAGAAAGAGAAAGAAATTGGTTTACTTTAATTTAACAGACTCTCTGCCAACAACAGAGAAGATGCTTTCTGGGAAGCAGGAGTTGCAAGTTTCCTGTTAATTCATTTATTGATCTATGACCTAATGAATAGAGGATTAATTAAACGAATCTCTTTGTGGACACCTATTGCACTGATGTGAACCATAGCATTCATTTGTTAGTCATTGTTTTGGGATTTTTGTTGTTGTTGTTGTAATCACAATAACTTTGGTTAACATGAAGAAAAATGAATTTATCAAAAAGATAGTGGGCTATGGCAAGAAATTAGAAAAAAATAACTGAAAGAAAACTTAGAAACGTCAGAAAGCATCAGCACAGAATTTCACTTATCTTCTCTCTAATGAATATCTTCGCTATCCTAAATGTAGCCCATCTACTAGCAACATCTGCACCACCTGAGTGCTTATAAGACACAAAACTGTGCTGTATTGTAGAACAGAATCTTCATTTTAACATGTTCCTTGGTTAGGATTGAGAAGCACTTCAATTAAAGTGGCCCAAACGCAATAATAAATCTCTATCTCTCTGTTCCAAATTTAAAGGTATAGGAAACAAAATCTGATGAACCTGGCTCTAGTTGGGTGTTAAAAGCTATATCAGATATGTAGTAGGGATTGGTCACACAGCACAAACGCTGGCTCTTAGATTCTCTTGTTATACTAGTGTGTTGACTCTACCGGTACATTATTTCATAAATGCAGAATCACTCTCCTGCCTTTTTACAGGTGTGAATATGATATAAACAGGGAATTCAAAAATAAGGAAAAGCAGGAAATTATGAATTTGCAAAAAGTAAATGCAGAAATAAGTGGTGTAAAACAAGCATTAGAATCCATAACATTTCAAAAGAAAAATGTATTAATAAACTTTAATTAAGATTGAAAATCTCCTTAACAAATCATCAATGAAGAATTTAAAGGCATGCTTATTGAGGAATGAGATAAAATATTTACTATGTAGATATCTGTTGATATTGGGGATATGATCAATGAGTAGGTAAAGAAAAGCTAGTTTTAAAAATCACAAAGGATTAGAAGACATTATTCAACATTGATCATTATTTCAGAAAAGCGATAACTTCTTAGGCACTGATTCTTAATAATTTAATAATTATTATTTCTGAATGCTGTAGTAAATATTTGAAAAACTTAAGGGGAATGATCTTCAAGTTGCATTGTTAAGAAAGCATGCCACAGTCCATTTATATGGTATATAATTTATGTGTGCAATTAAATATACAAATGCACATACATATATATGCACAGAAGACTATATATTATATATAAATATGTATTTATGAAAATATATTAATATATTTGTATGTCTATACTTGTATGTATATGTTTGTATATGTACAATATGTAAAATGTGCATGTGTATGTATATTTGTATGTTAGTGTGTGTGCCTGTATCTGGAATTATTAAAATACTGGTAAGAAAAATTGGGGTGATAGAGGGGTGATAGTTTGAGAGAGAAACTATTTTTTCTATAAGTTCCCTTAACCCAAAAGTTTAAGTTCTCCAGGCCTCACAAAATAGTGCTTAATGGTTTATATTTTAAGTCTTAGATTCAGTGGCATAAAATACTACCTCAAACTTATATTATCTTTGTGATTAACTACTAACTTTTAGAATTATTTGGATTAATTTATTAAAAATTTTAGTATGCATCTAATTTTGTGATATAAACTGACATATATATTTAGATATTTGCAACCATACATCCTTACATTACAAATAATGTTCATTCTTCATATTTATAAATAATCATATAATTGATGTATATTTGGATCTTCTGGTAAATAATTCATTTATTCATTTACATTTTTTATTAGCTCATATACTGTTTCAGCAACTTCAACAGTTAAATTACCAGAGGATTATGTTTAATCCAGAATAAACAAAAAAACTTTTTTACAAATGAGCTGATACATGTGTATTTTCTTATATTCTTTTCTGTATTGCATAAACATTGCCATAATATAAATGTTTTTTGTATTTTGCCTTTTTTCACTTAAAATATATTTTGTAAATAAACTCCATATAATTTCAGAGATTTTTCTTGTACCTTTTTTTGCATAATTTATTCAACCTTTCTCTTATATATAGGTATTTAGACTGTTATCAATATTTTACAATCACATACAGTACAATTACTAACCTTGTGGATATATAGGTTCATATTGTTCAGGTATATCTTCAGTGTAGATTTTCTGAATGGATGTCCTGGGTCAAAAGCTAGTGCTAGCTTTTTTTCCTATAAGGACTGCTAGATAGATAGATAGATAGATAGATAGATAGGAACAGTTAATGTATTAATTGATGAATGAAGAAATTAATGTAGATGTATATGTAACTGTGCATTAGTATCTATACATATATTTATTATTCATTCCATCGTATTGCTAGAAAGCAACAAAGTCCTCAAAGTGATAGGGACATGTCACATGGATAAAAAAGGAATTTGAAAAGGTCCCAGTAGCCAAAAATGGGACAATTTGAGTAATAATGAAACTCTTAGAATTTTTTTACCCATGTAACAAAATAAATACCCTTGATGTAAATAAATGAAAGATACATAATTGCTTAAAATAGAATTCTAATTAATAAATAAAGAATGATGGAGGTAAAAATTTACCATTTGCCAGATAACATAGTGTTAATCATTGCAATCAAGGACTGTTGATAGACATTAAAATTAATAAGACAAAGTATGATGAAATATTAGGATGTTATTAGGTATCTCCCCAAAAAAGAGTTAATTACAAAGGGAAAAAATAATAGCATTAGATTCCAGAAATCTGACAGCCATAACTTTAACAAAGTGATTAATATTACTACCCATACCAGTAAAGAGACATATTGGCATCAAGCATCTCCTGACTGGTTATTCTGTGAAGGAAATGATACCATGTCTATGTCATTCTTCCACCAAATATGTAACATCGTTATAATCATGGGAAACTACTGGCAAAATTAAATTCAGGAAAGGTCTCCAAAATAGTAGACCAGGCTTGGTGAAAAATATGAATGTTATAAAAGATAGGAAAGACTGAGGAACAATTTTTAGCAGAGAGTCTATAACAGATTAACAGAGGCTAAAGAAACATGACAAATTCAATGTAGGATTCTTGATTGCAACCTAGCCCAGAAAACAGTACAAGTTGGGAACCTGGTGAAATTTGGGTAAGATCCAAGTTTAGTTAATAGTATTATTTCAATGTCAATTACCTGGTTTGATATTTGTACCACGGTTATGTAAGATGTTAACATTGTATAAACTAGGTGAAGTGTTCATGAGAAAACTATGCTGCTTTTATACTTTTTTTTTTTTTTTTAAAGTAGGCTCCATGCTCAGTGTGGAAGCCAATGCAGGGCCTGAACTCATGACACTGAGATCAAGACTTATACCTCTTTGGTAAGTCTCAATGTATTTTGAAATATAAGGTGAAAAATGAAAAATTACTTTTATTTCTTCATATACATTTTTGTAATATTTTCTTCAGTTAAAGATCAATTCCCTAAAGTTATAAAATATTCAGAGTGGACAATAAAAAATCAAATTCAAGTAAAGTGTTGAATATGCATATGGATTAGAAAGATTTCTTTTGATGATGTACTAATTTAATAGATGTTTCATATTTTTTCACATAAAAAGATGTTGTTCATCTCTTTACTATTAATATTTAGGAGATTTTAGTAAAGCAAAAAATACCAATATTGTTTACTCATATAAGGAAAGAAAACAATATATATGATTAAAAGGTAATAGTTTTTCTATTTTATAGCTGATACACAGAATCAAATACTATAACGTTTAATTTCTGAACACTGAATTTAAATAGCATTATTTTTTGTTGTATGCTAACTCATGTTAGCCGACTATTCAATTTCAGTAATAAATATTTCCTGTTAATAAAGTTCTCATTTCTATAGATTTTCCAGATTATACTAATATCTCTTAAGTCCACATAATATTTATAGTGCAGTTTTAGGTTCAGAGCAACATTGAGTGAAAGTGTAGAAATTTCCCATATGCCATCTACCACCACACACATATAACCTCTTCCACTATCAATATGTTTAAACAAATATTTAACATTTGTTAAAATCAATGAATCTACATTGTACCTCATTATCCAAAATCCGTAGTTTACATTAGGGATCAGTGTTGATGTTACACATTCTATGTATAACGACATGTGTCTACCACCTTAGCATCACATCGTACAGAATTAGTTTCACTGCCCTAAAATTCTTTATGCTCCACTTACTCATTCCTTCCTTTCATCTAGCCCCTGTTATTACTGATCATTCTCCTGTCTCCATCATTTTACTTTTGCCAGAATGCCAGATAGCTGGAATTATACAGTATGCAGTCTTTCCAGACTGGCTTCTTTTATATAGTATTATGCATTCAAAGTTCACCCTTGTGTTTTCATAGCTTGATAGCCCCCCCGCTTTTATTTTTTTTAGCTCTGAATAACATTTCTTTATCTGGAAGTACCACAATTTGCCCATTCACTTGCTGAAAGGCATCTATCTTGTTTACAAGTTTTGGCAATTTGGAATAAAGCTGCTATAAATATCCATGTGCAGTTTGTGGAGCGCTCTCATCGGATGCAGGCCGGTGGGGAAAGAAAAACCCAAGTCAGAGCAAAAGAGATAAAAGTTTATTGAATATACTGCAAGGAAGCAGCGGACAAGACAGCAAAGGACAGACTATCTCCTACGAGGAGGTGAAGAAGGGCCACAGTTACAGAGTAGACTGAGGGACTATGTGGACACATGGAATTTTCCCTTTATTGGTATTCTTAGGAACCGTGTCTAGCTGTAATCGGTCAGTGAGGGCCTACCGTTATTATGAGGTAGGTTGCTTAATGAATCTCTTTGCATTTGTACTTCCTGTGGACCTTTTGCCTTTTTGCTCAGGTTTCCATTGCTCAAGCCTGTTTCCTAAAAGTCGCCTTTACACAGGCTTTCATGTAGTATCATTCAACTCATTTGGGTAAATACCAAGAAGTATGATTGCTGTATTTTATGGTAAGAGTGTGCTCAGTTTTGTAGACAGGCAAACTGTCTTCCAAGTGCCTATTCTATTTTACATTTCTACCTGCAATGAATTTTTTTTAATGTTTTTATTTTATTTATTTATTTTTATTTCTAGGAGAGAGAGAGAGAGACAGCGTGAGCAGGGGAGGGTCAGAGAGAGAGGGAGTCACAGACTGAACCAGGCTCCAGGCTCTGAGCTGGCAGTCAGCACAGAGCCCGACGCGGGGCTCGAACCCACGAACCGCGAGATCATGACCTAAGCGAAAGTCAGACGCTTAACCGACTAAGCCACCCAGGCGCCCCCTACCTGCAATGAATTTAATGTAGTCAGTGTTTTGGGTTTTGGCCATTCTACTAGGTGTGTATGGTATCTCATTCTTGTTTTATTTATCAGTTCCTTAAAGACATGTGATGTTAAGCATATTTTCACATGTTTATTTGCATTCTGTATATCTTCTTTTGTGAGGTGTCTGTACAGAGCTCTTTGTCCATTTTTAAAATGGGTTGTTCGTTTTCTTATTGTAATTTTTTTTTTTAATGTTTTATTTATTTCTAGGAGAGAGAGAGAGAGAGCGTGAGCAGGGGAGGGTCAGAGAGAGAGGGAGTCACAGACTCTGAAACAGGCTCCAGGCTCTGAGCTGGCAGTCAGCACAGAGCCCGACGCCGGGCTCGAACCCACGAACCGCGAGATCGTGACCTGAGCGAAAGTCGGACGCTTAACCGACTAAGCCACCCAGGCGCCCCTCGTTTTCTTATTGTAGAGTTTTAAGTGTTCTTTGTGTATTTTGGATTAGCCTTTTGCTACATATGCCTTTGCAAATATTTTCTCCCAGTCTGTTGTTGTCTTCTCATTCTCTTGACATTGTCTTTGACAGAGCAGATGTGTTTAATTTTCATCAAATTTAGCTCATCAAATATTTCCTTCATGGTGTTGAATATAAAAAGTCATCTCTAATCCTGGTCATCTAGGTTTTCTTCTACATTATCTTCTAGTTTTATAGTTTTACATTTTATAGTTAGGTCTGGGATCTGTTTTGAGTTAGTTTTTGTGAAGAGCAAGTCTGTGTCTACATTCATTTGTTTTGCTGGTGAAGGACTAGTTGTTCCAAAACCATTTGCTGAAAAGACTATCTTTGGTCCATCGTACTGCTTTTGTTCTTTGTCAAAGATCATTCAAGTGTTTTTTGTGGGTTGCTTCTTTTTTCAAATTAATATTTATCTGTTTTATATAAGTGTGAAAATATCTGAAAAGATACAGTCCTTATATTCAAGATAAAATGGGATTTTTTTTCTAGGAATTGGCAGTGTGAGAGATGAACAAACAAAAAACTCCTGTGTTAATTGAACCTAAATCTAACACATTTAAATTTTCTAAAAACATAATTTCAGCATAACCAGATACCTTCCTGGATATGAAAGATATAGAAGAGTACCAGATTCTAGCTTCTGGGGAGAAGAAGGGGGCCCAATCAATTTCTTTTTCATTTTTAGATTATTTTTATAGTATCGTTATCAATAATAGACAAGCTATTATGTCACCATACTATTAAAGAAGAAAAGCATTTAATCACTCCGCAGAGATTCTTATACCTGCTTAATCACTATGCTATTCTACCACATTGTAAGCATGTATTAGCATATATTAAGAGCAATACAGCAAAATCAAACATTCACAATATGTCAAACATTTTGCAAAAAACGTGAAAAGCAAGACACTCATTTACTTCTTTAGAAATGCTAATTAATCATGAACAGTGCTACAGAAGAAGTTATCTAAGAGCAAGCCTACTCACAGCAACAGCTTTGTCGGTGAGGAAAATGGCATTGTTCCAAAAAATCTTTTATATGAGCATTCAGGAAGAAATGCAGCAAACTTCAATCTTAATTGGAAATATTGAAAAGAAACTTTGAAACCCAGAGGATGGAAATGAAAAAGAAAACCCCAAAAAATGATAACCAAGAAACACAGACACTTCAAAATAAATTCCTTTAGGAAAAAGGTTAAAATTACAGTGTTGCTTCATAGAGAAATCTCAATAGATAGTTTCTAATTTACATCTGAAAATAATATTTTCTGATCACAGATGTCTAAAAGTGTTAACAATAACTTCAGGGCACCTGGTGGTTCAGTTCGTTGAGCGTCTGACTTTGGCTCAGGTCACAATCCTAGGGTTCAATGGTTCGGACCTTGCATCCGGCTCTATGCTGAAGGCTCAGAGCCTGAAGTCTGTTTCAGATTCTGTATCTCCCTCTCTCTCTGCTCCTTCCCCACTCTGTCTCTGTCTCTGTCTCTCTCTCTCTCAAAAATAAACATTAAGAGAATTAAAAAATAACTTCAAAGTTCATAATCACAGCAATAAAAGCTAAAAAGGCTGCAGCCAGTGAGAATATTAAATGGTGCTGATTTGTTTTCAGATTTACAGGACAAAATGTGGCCAAGAAAGTTTTAACTATTTTTGGATGCAAGAACTAAATTATTAATTAAATGAAATTGTGGAAGAATGAAATTATGCATGTTAAAGTATGTGCTATTTAACAGCATACTCTAACTTTGGAATGATTTAAAACTCTATCGTTATTTTTAAAAGTTTTAACATTTAGGAGATATACAATGTCTAAACAGTCAGTTCTATATATATCAATCTGTGTTACTTAAAAGGATGCTATGTGCTGTCATTGAAGTACAGATAAAAAAGCCACTATTATTTATTGAAAAATCAATAATTATTGATGGATTTGGAAATCATGGAAATCTTTCATCCCAGTTCAGCTGTTTCAATTTATCTATGAAGAAACTGAAAATCAGAAAGATGAATTGACTTGCTAATTTTATGTTGAAAGCTAGTAAAAGCCACAACTTTGCCTCATATATATTAAAGGTAATTCCACTTTATGATCTCATTTTTGTTCCAAATATTACCTTGTGATACTCTTATTGAAAATCTGAACAGCTGCCTCTCTCCTGGAAGCAATGTTGGACATGACAATACACTCTGTGACCAGGATTTCCAAAGTCTGCATGAGCTGTATAATATGTTTGTTCAAGGCTAATTTCTTGGTTCCTACAGTAGAAGTGCCTCCTGTACACAAAGGAAAAAGTATATATATATATACACACACATATATATTTCCTTTTTAAAATTTTTCTTACGATTTGAATTTTGTTTTGGATTGGTAGGACCCTTTATTTTGCATATATCCCTTTAAGCAAACCTGTAAAAGAGTATCCCTTCCTTCCTCCTTTGTAGTCATACTCCCTCTCATATTTTTGTTTCCTTCCTTCTAGGCTGTCAGGGACTTCATGCACTTTCCTTAAGCCATCATTTATTATTTTTCTTTCTATCAGTCATATTGTGAATGATTTATTTTAAGTTGACTAAGTTCATAGAGAAATGAATTTAATTCTCTGTCCTTATGTTATCCCAATATCCCATTACAGAATATATATTGAATTAAAATATTGCTATAATCCCATTGGAGCTCCTTCCATATACTGTGAAAAAATGTACTACAAATGAAAGATTCTGGCTTCTTCTAAACCTGTCAATGGACAGGTTTATCATAAATTGTGTATAAAATAGTGGTCATGTCTTTAGTTCTATATTGCTTGGCCCTTAGCATCCAAACCCCGGGTCCTGTTTAAGATGAACACTCCAGTTGGAATTCAAGACTCACTTTTTTGTGCTGGGGTAGTGGTTTCTTTGCAGGGGGGCTAGACTGCCCCAGTAAGACTCTTTAAATGTAGTAAAGGAACTGGTCTATTCACTTGAAGTCAAAGACTGTTTCCAGCTGATAAGTTTGATTGCTCTTTTTTGGTCAATGCAAAAGCCCTGAAGGGGAATTGCTTTAGATTCCTTTTTAGACCCTAAGCCAGCTCTGCAAATCTCCAAGAAGACTAAACAAATTAAAGACTTGGGGAGTGATTTTAAAGTGAAAGCAAATGGTTTAGGGTAACATGAATAATACATTATGTAACCAGGAAAACAAAAACAATGATGGACTTAGTCAAGCCCTATGAAAAAGACAAAAGTAATCCCTTTGAAACAATCAACTTAAACATATGAAAAATATTACAGCACATTTAAATGTTTTATTGCTCTAGTTCTAAAATTTTGTAACGACCATCTTATTTTTCATAAATAAAACCAAAAAGATTTTGCCTATTTTGCTCAATTGAAATGAATAGTTCTTTTAAACTTGTAATGCAGAATTGGATCATTCTGTACTGGAAATGATGTTACTGCAACGTGGCATTCCAAGCCATCTGCAATCATGTGAATTATTCCAGTGGCATTTAAGATAGGAACAGCTAATTGTAAGACTGATGAATAATAAGTAAATAGTGTTTTCCTCATTATTTTAAATTATAAGTTTTCAAATATTCAAAGCTATGTTTATTAGAGAATAAAAGAGAGAAATCAAGTCTCTATCAATATTGAAAACTCACCTCAACAGATTATGAGCTTTTAAATATTAAATTTCAGTTTTTCTAGTTATCTCTAAGAATAAATACCATAACATACAGCTTTTCAAATTTAGCATTTTAACTATAAATTTTTATAAATGTGACCCAAGGATGGCAGTAATATTACTCTATTTCCTCTCACACTATATAAAAGATTTCCAACTTGAAGAGTCCCAATCCTCTCCAAGACATTATTGCAAAGAAAAAGAAGTAAGTTTCTCCCCACAAAATTAAATGAGTGGTATATGGATACATTCTAAAAAGAGGTGGAATTTGAAGGGAGATGGAAAGAACTAGTATTAACTTCACTGTAATTGATGGTAGGAGGCATCTAAAAACATGTAACAGAGAAGGAATGAAATCAAATTGTCATTTATCTCTGAATGAGGGAAAAGGTAATGAATTGCAGTAAAGACATGAAACTTGAAGAACTGGCTAAGACTTAACCATATCAGAACTTGAGAATCAAAAAAACTGAAATACGGTGAGTGGAGGGAAACAAAAACCAAAATATATATATATATATATATTTAAGTAATTGTTTCCACGGAAAGCAACTGCCTTTACAAGAATGTTGCAACTTAAAAAGGGAGCTGGAGTAATCCCCAGCTTTCAAGTATCACTCATGTTGTTACCTTTGCCAAATAAACTTATTATTATAAATGTATTTTATTGGCAGCAATATTCTGAAAATAACTAAAATGATTTTATCTTTTGCCTTTTTAAGCATAAAATAAACACACAAATCTTGCTAAAGATATTTTATGACTATAGGGAAATTAGGTTGGCTACCAAAGGAAATAAAAGGTAAGTCTAAGATAATAACAGTTCTTTTGGTATGTAAAATCAGGTTACAAAGATAGACAGTAGCATTTAGAAACAGGTATTTAGGAAGGAGATCATTTTTCCTGAATATTTTTTCTTTCATTTTCTTCCATTTACATTTCTTTTAAAGCAAGGCTCAAAACAGGAAGGCTCAGTTCATAGTGTTCTCTTGAAAAATGGAGAAACATGTATCTATGACACTTCTGTGAAGCTGTAGCAAAGATATTTAAGAAATAGGGGGAATGAAAGGATAACTTTCCTATTTGGGGGAGCATAGAGGATGATGGAAATGAGTCAAAGGCAATCAAATGGGAAGAATTTTTCTAGCTCTAGGCTTTGACCCATTGAAGAGGAAGTCCTTTAGTAAGAGAGTTACCATTAAGGGCAGACTAAGGGCTTTGACACTTACATTAGGGATGCTGCAGAGAGGCTGCTGTGCAGAATATTTCATACTGACTTGAGGCTGAGTCATATCAAAGTACATCTGCTAGTACTGCATGCTCATGCAGTGGGAAGTCCCTGAGGTTTTATTTCTGCCTTTACTTCTCACGTGTTGATGGTTGGATCCAGATATTGCTGGGAATCTGCACAGGGAGTTTGCCTTAGAAAAGCTAGTTCTGTCATGTACCTACATGGCAGACTGTTAAAAATGTTCCTCTAAATCACATTATAGGGGCACCTGGGTGGCTCAGTTGGGTAAGCGTCTGACTTAGGCTCAGGTCATGATCTCATGGTTCATGGGTTCAAGCCCCACATCAGGCTCACTGCTGTCAGCTTGTCACCACAGAGCCTGGAGCCTGCTTCAGATTGTGTCTCTCTCTCCCTCTCCCTTTCCCCTATGCACGCTCTGTCTATCTTTGTCTCTCAAAACTGAATCAACATTAAAAACATTTTAAATCATATTATAGAATTGCTTTATATATGTCTTGTGATTATGTTTACTATTTAGTTTATATGATATAAACAAGAAAATCTTGAATCATTCCTAAAACAAACAGACAAAAAAAAAAAACAAAAAACTTCTTGGTATAGTGCCTAATATGTCTAAAAGCATTTTAACTATATCCCCTAACATTTCACAAGAGTCCCACAAGAAAGTTAATTGTTACTATTAGTACTGTCTTAAAGCCTCTGTGATGTCCATGGCATCACCAAAAACATCAAATGGCAAACTGGGAAATCTACTGGATTGCCACTGTCATCTTCATTGTACCATCTACCAATGCTTTGAGCCCAGCATTTAAAAATCTTGATTTGCTGCCCACCAGCCTCAAAACACTGGGCTTATAGTCATCTTCAATCATTAATCTTTGTTCTTTTTATGTTCATAGGAAGACTCCTCATTAAATATCTCATTGCATGCAACAATCAGAAAATAACTTCTACTACCGAGGTTCATTAGGTGACTCAAATAGTCCTTCAACAATGGAAATCTGATGAAAGAACAAAGTAAATACATTTTCCTAAATTATTCAATAGGAAATTTTGAACAAAAGGAAAGACTGACCCAGATGACAATTTTTTCTTGCCAGGTCTAAGATGAGAAAATCCTTCCCTTGAAGCTAGCAATCTCATCAGTCTGTTCATGGATCACACAATGATATTAATATGAGTAATGCTTTGAATAAAAGATACAACAGTTTATTTTCAAGACATATTTGTACTTACCAGTTTTAGAATAGTAAATAAAACCTAAATTACAATTTTAAAATTGTTTATAAAAATAGAATATCTTTCCAATATTCATAGTAACTATACTCCTTGTGTTAAGTTACAAAAAAAAAAAAGTGCATCTCATGTCTAGTAACCTCTCTTGGGTAACAAAACATATTTGACATTATATATCAAGTTCAGAAAATGAAAGGAAAGAAAATGCCTTTCAATACCTATTTTGATGTAAATATTTCAGAGATTGATTCATCACAAAAATAATTTTTATGGGCATATTTTTTGGAGATATATCTCAGCTTACTCCTTTAAAACTATTGAATAATTTCATATTACTTATTCAGACGTGAAGCATTACCTGTCCATCTAATGGTATATAAAACTTGAAAATCCTCAAAGTGTCCTCTGGGACAACCTATAGCCATACATAGCTCTCATATGTTACTTTTTTCCCCTTACTTATCCTGCACATGATTATCTTAGTCCCCAAACCCATCTAAAAATTAACTCTAACCTTACTTTTTTCTCCCCAGAGTTGCATGCTATTAACAGCATGCTTTAAAAAAAAAAAATGTGTCCCTGGACGATCATATGGGCCTGACATAGTTAGAAGCCTTTAGACCGGAGGAATATTTTAATTCCACTCAGAAGAGTGATGTTATATAAATGTGATTAACTGATGAACTGATGTAAGAAGAGTGATTATATCAAAATGCCAGAATCCTATCTCAGGCTTTTTCCTGATCATTTAATACAGCATCTTAGTACCTCCAACACTCTAGCAACACAAGCAATACTATATAGGACTGTATTTTCCAATCGTAAGAAATATAAATTGTCAAATAATTTCAATTCAGCAACTTCTGAATATATGTGTTGATGTTTGAAAATCGTTTTTATGTGATACTTAATAAATTGCTTAGATCTTGTGATAGTAAATCTTTCCATAGGAGAGTGACAAAGGATGAAGGTAGCAGGTGTGAGCCACTTTCAATTTGGATTTGATTGCTACTCAAGCTACTTAAGAATCAAGAAACTGAATTTTATATCTGTGTACCTTCTGTATATAATGAAGCTAATTATTCTAAAAATAATTGAGCTGACATTTCTGTGGTAATGCCATCAAATCTGATTGTCATAATCTTTGAAAAGAAAAGGTTGAAGTTTAAATGATTATTTCATATTTATAGTACAATAATTTAGCAGAGCCTGGAAATTACTTTGTAGGATTAGAATAGATGTTAATCAAATCCAAACAAGATGTGAGAAAATAATTGGAGTTTAGGGTGCAGGTTTAATTAAGGGGTGCTTAAGAACCTGCATAACCCATTTATTTATGTAGAAAACACACATAATAACCTTTAAGGAATATTTGATAGCAAATGTATGGCATTCAGAAAACCTTGTGGGTATTGCAGACACACTCAAAAATCACCAAACACAAACAAAGGCATTATACTTATTTCTTCCCAAAGGTGGAACATAATAGGAAATATTGTATACTGAATGTTAATTATGCAAGTTAAATATGTACAAAGAGCACAAATTGAAAAGCAGTGTTTCTCAAAATGTGGTCACTAGGTACATTTGATTATGAATAATATCTGATTGTAAATAATATCTGTGCTTATTTAAGAGGCAGATGGATAAATCTCATCAGAACACTCATGAACAGAATATGAGATCTGTATCTTTTAAAAATGTTTTATTTATATTTGACAGGAAGAGAGAGAGCGTGCAAGCATGGAAGGGGCAAAGAGAGAGAGACACAGAATCTGAAGCAGGCTCCAGGCTCTGAACAGTTAGCACAGAGTCGAATGTGGGGCTTGAATTCAGGAACTGGGAGATCATGACCTGAGTCAAAGTTGGACGCTTAACCGACTGAGCCACCCAGGTGCTCCAAGGATTTTATTTTTCAAGAACTCCACCAAGATTCGTATGAACACAAATATTCAGGAATTACAGAAGAAAGATGTAGCAAAAATTTGAAATCATCCTATTGTGAGTCAGAGTTAGGTTTGTTACATAGTAGGTGCATGACTTTAGTCAATTTCTTATTCATGAGTAACACGGAGAACTTAACAATATAGATCTAATCTATCTCAGAGGGATTTTTGAAGAATTAAAAAATTCATTTTCAATTGTTATCTGACATACAATATTATTTGCTATTTGAACAATTTCACAGATTGCAAATAAGATACAATAAAAATAAATATTGTATAGTATATGTGTTATAGTATATATATTTATAAATATCTTACATATATACATATGTTAGAAAAATTAACTATTTGGGGTATGTATAACTTCTTTAAGAATCTTGTGCTTCGTGTCATTGTTAATATAATCTAAGATATTGGTAATACATTTTCTAATATCTTTATACCATACATCCGTCACATTTCCATAACATTTTAATGATTATGATTCACTACTAAATGATAAGCTTAAAAATTATAAATAACTATTAAATATATATGTTCTTCACTAATAAATTATTGATTGAATGACAATTTTATTGGCCTTTTCCTTGATATCCAAGTACTAGGTCAGAAAATTTTAACTTTTAGAACAAGAAATTATTTATTCTGAGAGCAGTTTTTTCCCCAAAAATTCTAGATCTATGACTTATAGAAGCAAATGTAGGTATTAGAAATAATAACTAAAAACAAGTATCATATAGGTACATTTGAATGAAGAATCATTTAACACATGCAATAAATCATTATGGTAAATGTTAAGGAGGAAAACTGGACTAAAATCATATACAATAGTCAGAACAAAAGTGGGCAAACACACAGTTTAGTTGTTACTAGTGAAAAACATTAAAGAATAATAAATTTAAGGTATTCCAAAAATATGTCTCTACATTTAATAAAAGCAAAATTTTAACTGATATTAAACACCTGTAGCAATACAGAAAAGCACAAAATAAGTATAATAGAAATTTCCTATTGCTATAGAAATGACTCACTTATTTTTAAGTGATTGGTTCTGTATACATATGTATTTATTAATTTATTCATTTGATAAAGACATCTTTTAGTTATTCTCCAAGTACTATAAAGTATTAACTCATTTAAAAGACACTCAACATCACTAATTATCAGGGAAATGCAAATCCAAATCACACTGTGATTAAACCTCATACCAGTCACAACAGCTAGTATAAAAAAGACAAGAAGTAACAAGTGTTAGTGAGAATGTGGAGAAAAGGGAACCGTCATGTACAGTTGCTAAGTGAAATAAGTCAGGTAGAGAAAGACAAATACCATATGGCATCATTTGTATGTGAGAGCTCTGAAACCAAAATAAACAAAAGACAGACTCTTAAATACAAAGGACAAAATGGTGATTACCAGAGGGAGGTGGGTGGGCAAAATAAGTGAAGATACTTAAGAGGTACAAACTTCCAGTTATAAAATAAATAAATCACAGAAATGAAAAGTACAGCATAGAGAATATAGCCAATAATATTGTAATAACATTGTGTGGTAACAAATGGTAACTACACTTATCATAGTGAGTAATGTATAGAATTGTTGAATCAATGTGTTATACACCTAAAAGTAATACAGCACTGTATGTTAATTATACTTTAATAAAAATATATCACTGCCACTACATGAAGAACATTTTTATACTCCATAGGCCATTTTTGGTTTATGTAATTAGAATGAATTTTATCCACAAACAACATAAAGGTATTGTATAGTCGCAGCTACCACCTGCAGATCATACATTTTTGTGGGTTTAGACATTTAAAAAATTTACTGATTTAGTCCTCCTTAAATATTTAAATAAAGAGAATGATCCCACAAATACATATTTATATATGTTTATTTATATTTATTATATTCATGGAGAGAAATATGTACATTATATTGTTTTATATATTATATAATACATATTGTTGATATGTATATATGAAGTTGATTTGATAACTTCATTGAGCAAACTTTTGGCTTTGTTAGCTTTCTCTGTGATGTGCTTGTTTTTAGGCAAAATCATATCATTGATTTCTCTTCTTATTTTTTCCGTATCACTTAAGTTTGTACACATATACTGAAGTAAGTAGTGATACAAAGAGAGAGAGAGAGAAAGAGAGGAAATTATGGCAATAAATACAACTTATATTAAATGAACAAATATCATAAAAATATAACTTATCAGAATTGACCCAAGATCACTATAAAATATTTTTCTAGTTCAATATCTATTGGAAGACTGAATTCATTTTCAAAAGCTTTACTTTTAATAAAAGTCCAGAATATCAATCCCACACAATTTTCAAAAGGGGAAGAGGAAGAAACACTTTCTAACTGATTTTATAAAGAAAAATGTAATATCAGTTTAACAGATGCTGGAAAAGCATTTGAGAAAGTCAACTATCAAACGTCAGCAAATTAAAAACAGACAAGAGACTCCTCCTTAAGGGGCAAGTACAAACACACTCATGTGTGAACTTTGTGCCCCTAGTCCTCCACCCTGAAGGTAAGACATTGACTCTTAGTATGAGTTAGCTCTTCCATAAATCTTCATTGACTATCGATCGTTCTGTGCTCTCTGGATCAGCCACCCTCTGTGAGGATCCTGTTCCTGATTCTCAATGGCCAGATCTGAGCTGGAGATGCACATCTTAAATAGTCTATCCTAGAAGATTATTTTAAGCTCAAACAGCCTTCTCTGTTTTCTGAGCAATTGGGCCTGGGAATGTTTAAATTTGGAAAATGCCACCAAAATTGCCACTGGGCAAGGAAGGCACTGAAGGGGATTCCTGAAGCCTTATTTATACGATGTATAATAAGAATGGGGAAACGCTATTTTCACAGGCACTTGTTTCTCTGGAAACCAGTTTCTACATAAAGATCTACCAAGATGATTTATCCATCTGCTGTCAAAAAACATTTCATCTTGATATTTGTAGCAAAGGGTATATGTTTCCCCTTATATTTTAGGCACAAAATAATTATAACTTTTTATGAACTCTTCAACTATATTTTGAAGTTCAATGTCTCTTTCTACACAAATTTACCCAATAAGGTAGGTTAAATATCTCAAAAAATGGCACATATATTGGTAGGATTAAAATATCTAATGAAAGAAAACTTGAGATCATCGAATTAGACTTGTTTCTGAGAGATCGACTATACAGATGGTTGATGGCCAGACCATGTATGAAAATAGCACTCTGACCCACAAAACTGGCCCATACTCCACAGCCCAGGAAGCCAAACCACAGCCTCTGTAGCACTATGGCAGTTGACCCAAGTGGCCAGGACTTCATCACTAACTGCCAGCTTTCCCAATTTTTGTTCCCCTTCTCACTCCCACTTCCAACTAAGAAGAGCTCACCACAGAAAGGCAAACAAACACACTCTCCTAACCAATTACATAGGATGCCTCACTTGTAGCTAGGCTGTCTCCGGAAATAATACAGGGAATACTAATATGAGGGATACTATAAGGAAGCCAATAATATAGGGAAACAATATACTGATAATATTGACTCCCGCATGCCAATAACCTCCAGACATGACAAACCTGAAATCCTTCCTTTCTTTTTCCACTATAAAGGAGTCTTACTCTTCTGCCTGCGTTTGAGTCTGTGCCAAACACATGTGATGGTGGATGGCTTCTTATCCGTCAAGCTCTGCATGAATAGCCTTTGTTTTCATTTGGGTGATATTCATTTATTTCTCTCAGTTGGAGGAAAATATACAACCTCATTCTAACCTGGTAAATATATATCCCAACGAACCATTTAATTCATTTTCTATTAAAATCAAACATATTAGAAATGACGGCAACAAAAATAATCAAATCAGTCAATTGGACACGTTTATGAGATTAGTGCAGGATGACTAAAATTCTTTATGATGATTTGTAGATTTACTCACATTGGCAGAAAATCCATTTCAATATTAACTAATTATTTATTCAATTACCTCACCATTAATTTATTCAGATTGGCAGAAACTTTGTTTCAACATTTATTTCAGTCATATTGATTAAAATGCATGAAAACTTAAAACTGGTTTCCAGAAATAAGTTTTCAATAGTGTGACAAGTTGTAGGTATGTATTTTTTTAGAAATGACAAAATATGTGACTTCTTTATGCTCGCAAAACACTTTCCACTGGATTCCAAAGCATTTTTTAATTCTGGTAGTTGTCTTGATTTCTTTCTTATTTTATTTAATATTCACACGTTGCTTTTGGAGCCCTAAGACTTAGCAACTGGGTAGAAACATCACTTCGGGAGGTTGATGAATCACAAATCATAAATTTCATGATGGAGAAATTGTCATCTAACAAGAAAGCATAGAAAATAGACTAAAGGAGGGGTAAATTAGAACCTAACAGTTTGGGAGAAGAAACTCAGATTCAGGACAAGAGTGTTATTTCATTGGCAAGATAATACACATTACAGAACAAATCTGGGCTGAGATATTTTTAGGTTATCTCTGGCTTGTGGTAAAATAAGATGGAGGGGTGCTTGGGTGGCTCAGTTGGTTAAGCGCCCGACTTTGGCTCAGGTCATGATCTCGTGGTCTGTAGGTTCTAGCCCTACGACGGGCTCTGTGCCAACAGCTCAGAGCCTGGAGCCTGCTTCAGATTCTGTGTCTCCCTCTCTCTCTGCCCCTCCCCAGCTCGTGCTCTGTTTCTCTCTGTCTCAAAAATAAATAAACTTTAAAAAAATGTTTAAATAAAAAAATATATAAGATGGAAACTGTGAGTTTTCTCTTGGACACACTTTTTTGGGGGATCCAGTTTTTGGGCATTGGGTTCTACATAAAATTAGTCCCACATTCAATTTCCAAAGTGGTTTTGAATAGTTTCTTCAATTTCATGACTTTTCAGTCTGTATGATATCTTTCTGCCCCCCTTCCAAATGCATAAGTTGATTTGAGATGTCTGATTCTGTAATTACACCATACCCAAATCACATTTTTAACTTTTAAACTATTTATGTCCTTTGATTTAAAAAATATTTATTCTCATATGTTTGAAATGGTCCTCTTTATGGTTAGTATAGACTAAATTAGCATCTTTAAATTAACATGAAACAAGACACTCCTAGAAAATAACTAGAAAGATGGAGAGAGAAAATCCCAAGCAGGGGCTAGATCTCATGCCTGTGAGATCATGACCTGAGCCGAGGGTAAGTCTTAACCAACGGGGCCACCCAGGTGCCCTTATATTTTTAATAAACTTTTATTTGGGAATGATTTTAGATTTACAGAAAAGTTGCAAAGATAATACAGTGTTCCTGTGTATCCTACACTCAGCTTCTTTTTTTTTAATTTAAATTTCCATCGACTTTATTGATAAAGTAACTAATTACTTTAAGTTAACCATACTGAAAATAAAATCAACCCAGTCCTATTTTGCTCACCTGAGTTTGTCAGGATTTGTGTCTGAAGAATACCAGAAGACCCTTCTAGAGAGTTATACTGTCTCTGTATATGCCAAACTAGATTAACACAGTCCACTCTATTGCATTTTTGACATACTCCAATGAGTGTTCTCTCTGCAAATTTTTTCCCAAATTGTTAGTTAAATTCTAGTAATATTAGTTTTAGGAGTAGAATTTAGTGGTTCATCACTTACATATAATACCCAGGGCTCATAGCAACAAGTACCCTCCTTAAAACCCATCACCTATTTAGCCCATCCCCTGTTCACTTCCCTCCATCAACCCTGTTTGTTCTCTATAATTCAGAGTCCCTTATGGTTTGCCTTCCTCTCTTTATTTTTCCTTTCCCCTATGTTACCCTGTTTTGATTCTTAAATTCCATACACAAATGAAATAATATAGTATTTGTCTTCCTCTGATTGACTTATTTGAATTAATGTAATGCACTCTGGTTCTACCCACATTGTTGCAAATGGCAAGATTTCATTTTTCTGATGGCTGAATAACATTCCATTGTATATATACATATGCATATATATACATATATATACATATACATATATACACATATATATACATATACATATATATACACATACATATACATATACGTGTATATATATGTATATATATATGTATATATATACCACCTCTTTATCCATTCATCAGTCAATGGACATTTAGACTCCTGTTATAATCTGACTATTGTTGATAATGCTGCTATAAATATCAAGGTGCATGTGCCACTTTGAATCAGTATTTTTGTATGCTTTTGGTAAATACCTAGTAGTACCTTGGTCATAGGGTAGTTCTAATTTTAACTTTTTGAGGAAGCTCCATACTGTCTTCAGCAATGGCTGTACCAGTTTGCATTCCTAATAGTGTAAAAGGGTTCCCCTTTCTCTACATCCTCACCAACATCTGCTGTTTCCTGTATTGATTTTAGCCATTCTTATAGAAGTGACATGATATCTCATTGTGGTTTTAATTTGCATTTCCCTGATGATGAGTGATATTTAGCATCTTTTCATGTGTCTATTGGCCAATCTGGATATTTTCTTTGGAAAAATGTCTATCCATGTTTTCTGCCCATTTCTTCACTGGATTATTTGTTTTTTGGGTGTTGCATTTAAGTCCTTTATAGATTTTGATTACTAACTCTTTGTCAGATATGCCATTTGTAATGATCTTCCTCCATTTCATAAGCTGCTGTTTAGTTTTATTGATTGTTTCCTTCACTGTGTAGAAGCTTTTTATCTTTATGAAGTCCTAGTAGTTCATATTTGCTTTTGTTTCCCTTGCCTTCAGAGATATGTCTAGTAAGAATTTGCTATGGCTGAGGTCAAAGAAGTTACTAGATTGGATTGTGTTCTCCTCTAGGATTGTTATGGTTTCCTGCCTCATATTTAGGTCTTTCAGCCATTTTGAATTTATTTTTGGGTATGGTGTAACAAAGTGGTTCAGCTTCATTCTTCTACATGTTGCTGTCCAGTTTTCCCAACACCATTTGTGAAGAGACTGTCTTTTTTTTCCATTGGATAGTCTTTCCTGCTTTGTGGAAGATTAGTTGACCATATAGTTGTGAGCCCATTTCTGAGTTTTCCATTCTGCTCCATTGATCAGTGTGTCTATTTTTGTGCCTGAATCATACCATCTTGATGACTACAGATTTGTAATATAGCATGAAGTCTGGAACTGTGGTGCCTCTAGCTTTTTTTTTTTTTTTTTTCCCAAGATTCCTTTAGCTATTCAGGGTCTTTTGTGGTTCCATTAAAAAAAAAAAAAAAAAAGGATTGCTTGCTCTAGTTCTTTGAAAAATGCTGGTGGTATTTTGATGGGTATTATATTAAAAATATAGAGTGCTTTGGGTAGTACAGAAATTTTTAATAAGATTTGCTCTTCCAATTCATAAGCATGAAATGTTCTTCCATTTCTTTGTGTCCTCTTCATTTCTTTCATAAGTGTTCTATAGTTTTCAGAATACAGATCTTTTACCTCTTTGGTTAGGTTTATTACTAGGCATCTTATGATTTTGGGTGTGACTGTAAATGGGAGCAATTCCTTGATTTCTCTTTCTGCTGTTTCATTAATGTTTCTTAATTTTCTAAGTTTTGGTTAAGAAATTTGTCCTAGTAGGAGTGTGTGGATGGCTCAGTAGGTTAAGCATCTGACCCTTGGTTTCAGCTCATGTCATAATCTGATGGTTTGTGAGTTTGAGTCTTGCATCTGGCTCCATGCTTATAGTGCAGGGTCTCTTTCCCTCTCTCTCTCTGCCCCTCCCATACTCACTCTCTCTCTCTCAAAATAAATAAACTTAAAAAAAGAATTTTTTCCCATTCTAAGGTTATGAAGATACACTCTCATATGAAAGTTTTATTATCCCTCTTTCACATTTAGATATAACAACAACAGAAAATAATTTAAGTGAATGGTGTGAGGTAGGCTGTAAATTTTAGTTGTTTTATATTTAGCTATCTAGTAAACCCAGCATCATTTAAAGTAAGATTTCCTCAACATGGCAATACTACCTTTGTATTAAATCAAATGGATTTATTTTTTATTTCACTATTCAGATTCAAGAACTTCCTTGATTATCTTTTAGGAAATAAAACAAAGTACAGTAAAACCCTGGTTTGTGACCATAATTTGTTCTGGAAATATGGTTGTAGTTCAAAGTAATTGTATATCAAAGTGGATTTCCCCATAAGAAATAATGGAAACTCAGATGATTCATTCCACAACACCAAAATATTCCTATGAAAGTGATTAGAGTACTTTAATATAATATAAAATAGTAAAGAAAATACAAAATATATAGAAAAAGAAACAAATTGGGGCGCCTGGGTGGCTTAGTCGGTTAAGCGTCCGACTTTCGCTTAGGTCATGATCTCGCGGTTCGTGGGTTCGAGCCCCGCGTCGGCTCTGTGCTGACTGCCAGCTCGGAGCCTGGAGCCTGTTTCAGTCTGTGACTCCCTCTCTCTCTGACCCTTCCCTGCTCATGCTGTCTCTCTCTCTCCTATAAATAAATAAAACATTAAAAAAAAAGAAAGAAAAAGAAACAAATTAAACTTCACTTAACTTGTGGCTGGTGTGAGGGAGTCAAGAGAGAGGAGGGTTATTGTGTAGGATGACCTTCACTACCACTAATGGAATCACTGCTATCTATTGGCTAAATGAAATATTTTTCTGCATGAAGGCCATCGTATACACTCACATGGAAGTTGACTACTGTACAGTATTAATAAAGTCTTACCATATACTTTATTGAATGCAACTGGGTATAAGGCAGCAGAGGAAAGGGTCAATATCTGCAGGCAGCCTGGCCTGAAATGAAGCAAAGCATTACTAAGCTTACTTTTGTATGGAAAAGCAAAGGACTGTCCACAGGTGTTTTGAAGTGATGAAAAATACACCAGTGTTGTTGTGGTTACCTTCCAGTGTTCTGAAAAATCACTGATTTCTGCCAAACATCATGGCCTGAGGCCAAGCATCCAAGCAGAGGAGCCAATCACCCACAATCTCTGAGCTAGAGAGAGAGAGAGAAAGAGAGAGAAGAACCATTGGCTCAGTTGTGATCTTTTCATATTCGGTGTCACACACTATGCATATTAAAAGACATTGCTTGTTTATCAAGTTAAAATGTATTAGAAATGTTTGTTCATCTTGTGGAACACTTGCAGAACAAGTTACTTGCAATCCAAGGTTTTACCGTACTTACTAATGTTTTTAACAATTCACGATATCTAGGAAGGTGTGTATCCCTCTTTGGTCAACTTTACATCTTTTTATTGTTTGTGGTCACTTGAATTTTCATAGACATTTTAGAATCAACTTGTTAACTTACCAAAAAAGGGGGAGGGAACTTCCATAGTTTGATTGGATTTATACTGAATTTATACATCAATAGATCAATTTAAGAAAATGTATACTTTAGTTAGTTGAAGTCCTCCAATTCAAGAAAACATATTATATTCCTCTATTTGTTGGTATCCTCTTTAATAGAGAAGAAATAAAGATTCCTTACATGTATTTTAGATTAATTCTTAGATATTTAATCACTTTTAATTTTATTCTGTTATGTTTTACTTTATATAACTGATTTCATTTCATATAAATACAACTGATTTTTCATATTGCAGTTACACATAGATTTTAATATATTGATTTCACATCCAAGAACATTGCTAAATTTATTTATCAACTGATAACTTATTTGCACATTTCTTTGATATGGCATATACACAATTGTGTCATCTGTAAATTATTAAAGCTGGATGTCCTTATTTTTTATTCTTATTCTGTTTAATATTTTTGTCTTATTTATTGGCTAAGACCTTCAATACAATATTGAATGAACACCATGAAAATTAATGATCATTTCTGATTTCAAGAAAATGAGTTAAACATTTCTGATTAAGAATATTTACTGCAGATTTTATGTATATATTTTTATATGAATACAGAATTTCTACTCTAAAATGTCTAAGTATCTTATTCACAAATGAATATTGAGTGTTATCAATTGTCTCATCTGTATTGGTTAAGACACACTATCTTTACTGTTTAGTTGTTATAATTGTTTCTTCTTTCTCCTTAATATAATGTTAAGTATAGTATACTATATTATACTAATATAAAACTTAATATAATATTAACTATAGTATA
>NW_027551564.1:804699-813411 GCF_008692635.1 Crocuta crocuta | reverse complement strand
AAATAGTATACTATACTTAGTATATACTATATTAATATAGTATTTTTGGTTGATATAGTACTTTTTTTGTTATTTGGGCAACTTTTACTGAAATGCACAAATCCTATATCTACAACTCTATGAAATACTCACACACTTAACAACTCTAGGTAACCAGTATGCAGATTAAGAAAAACTGCACTAAGCCCCTACTCCCTCAGATGCTTTTTCACAAACTATGTTAACTTCTAACTCCATGTATTGATTCTGTCTGTTTTGAACATTATGTAAATTGAGTCAGATATGTGTACTCTTTTTTACCTGCATTTGTGAATATGAAATTATTTTCTTAGATTCATTTTCATTGGTGCATATAGTTACAACTTTCACAATCAATTTCAGGAGCATTTTATGTGTAAATCCCCATAATTTATTATCTTTTCTACTATGATGATCACTGAGTTTCCAGTTTGGGTAGTATTATAAATAGAACTATTACTGTAAATGGTACTGGGTGGCATGACTAGTGGGATTTATCCTGCTGTTTATAATCCTGTTGATGGGAGCCTTATTAAATGCCAGTCTACATCTTTCAGATTAATCTGAGTGAACAATTCCATGATTGGAATACTCATGGAAATAATGTTCAGAATACATGATGATGTAGATATAAGGGGTGTGTACTGTTTGTGGACAATTCACCATGATATTTCTACATGTTTTGGGGCCAGATTTTGTTTCATGCTCTATTTTCAAGGGCATTTACCTAGCAAACAATATCAGAAGATATAGTGTCTTCCACTATGGTAAAAAGAATAATGGTTTCCTTTATTTCTTTATTAATAAAAAAAGTGTCTCGATCTAGAGCAAAAGTTCAGCAGGTTTGCTTGCAGCTTTGTTGTAAGACTGGGGGTTTTCTAAGCTAGGGGTTCCTTAGCTGTGAAACAAATTTCATGCATGTACAGCATCTACCTGGGTCCACCTCAGCACCATCCCCATGGAAATTGTTGAATGCGGGGAGTAAATTGGATATGAACATAAAGCTCATGCTGCCTTCCCTGCACTCTAATAAAGTTCATTATTTCAGTTCTCATGTTTGGTGATAGTATCTATGAAGTTGAAGCAGACAAATGTGTTAATTTGCATCATCTCATACCTTTCACAATTTTAAAGATATATCTCTGTTTCAGAATATTTATTTCTTGGCTCACCTTCTAGTTAAATAACTCTTTTCACCAGTATCTAATCTGATATTCAATGCATTTATTGAGTTCTTAATTTCATTTATTGTAACTCTGAGCTCTAATTACATTTATATTCTCATTTTCTATTTTTGTCTTAGCTTCTTAAGCATCCTAATCATTGCTTATTTTAAAGTCTGTGACTGGTACCTCCATTATTCATACTCTTTATGGGTCAGTGCTTTGGGCCAGTTTTCATTCACATTCTATTCCTCATATGCCTGGTAAGTCTGATCTGTGCTTGCCATGGTACATTGTACCTTTTTAAGGTCATCTGAAGCTCTGGATTATGTACATTTTATCCACAGAGAATTTATCGTTTCTTCTGGCAGTGTCACAAAATTGAGATAATCTGAAACTAACTCTAGCTCTAGTGAAGACTTGTTTCTTTCCAGTTCATGTTTATTCCTTTGTTGTAGTTGTTGAGGGTCCATTTCAAAATCTATGGATATTTTCCAAATGGACTTATACTCCAAACTTGTCTTTTAAAGTCCATGAGTCTGTGGAAAGCTTTGCTCAGCTTCCCAACCTCCCAGCTACTGCTTCCAAATCATTGTGCTTTTTCTAAAAGAGAAGAGGTCCCAAATGTTCATTTCATCCATTTATTCTTCTCTGCTCTCCCAGAATGAATTCACAATTTCTCACTGGCTTGTTCTTCTCTAATGCATTTTTTTCTTGGTTCAGTAAGTAGTTGTTTTCAGTGAAGTTATTTTAAACCATCTAGCCTATCATTACCAAAAGCAGAAATTCTTCAACATTTTTTAATCCAATTTATTTATCTCATATTATTCCTCCCTAAAAATGAAATATTTCCCAGTAGAGCTCAATATGTCAATCACTTACATTTCTTTTAGCTCTGCTCTATCTGTCCTAAAGTTATATTCAGTCATGTCTGCATCCTAGCATGACAGGAAATGTAGGTTTATGCTACTTTACATTAATTATGAAATATTATATATATATAATATAAATGCCATATGGATATAAATGTGGTGTATATTTAAGGCAAGACCTTAAAATGCAACAGCAAGATTATACTAGAAATCTTTTCCCAAACTCTGCAAAATTATCATGGTATTTTACCAAGAAAACCAAGCACTAAGAAAGAGAAAAACAGATATATTTCAAGGATCAGAAAAGAATTTTTCTGAGTTAACAGTGTTTCCTAGGGATCCAGAATCACAAAGTTGTCAACTGTAAATGAAGACTTATAAAAAGCAAGTTATGTAAATAGGAATTTACTTGAAGTGAATACACATTTGACTCATTGAAATCTTGAACCTATCTCATTATACTAGCAAGCTTTAGATGAAAATTGTAAAAGATAATAACATTATGGAATTGTCATAATGACCTTATCATTACATTGAATCTCTTTTCTGAGGAGACAAGGACTTTACAGTAAGTTAAGTCCCTCGAGCACTTTCTTCCTTCTCACTGCCAAAATGGTTCACCAAAAGTAATTACATATCCTTGTCTAAGTCACAAGAATTTAGAGCCTTTTAATAAATGAGGATGGTAATTGTTATTATAAGCCAAATAAATAATTTTAATGGTATGAAAATACATTTGTCAAAGAGTAGAAAATGTACTCCACAAAATATGTACAACTTTCATTTCAGGGAAGGTCATATGATTCTTCCCCATCATAGACTATGCTGCACCTTTTGCTCACTACCACTACAAAAAAGACATAGAGGTTTGACTCAGTCTTTTTACTTTGTGATCTGAAAGACAGGCAAGCTTAAGAGACCAACAGCAGAGTAAAATTGTGTAGTTAAAAGTGAATCTATCATGGGGTACCAGGGTGGTTTATTTAGTTGAGTGACTCTTGGTTTTGGCTCAGGTCATGATCCCTGGTTCATGGGTTCAAGCCCTGCATCAAGACCCTCCCCCTCCCACCCATGGGGCTTTGCAGCTGGCAGTATGGAGCACACCTGGAATTTTCTCTCTTTCTCTCTCTCTCTGTCCCTTCCCTGCTTGTGCTATCTTTATCTCTCTCAAAATAAATTAACAAACTTAAAAAAAAAAGTGAATCTGTCAACTGGCTCTTTGACTCAGCAAACTGAGTACCACTCAAGCATTTATGAGATTTCAGAGTGCTATACAGAGGCTACAACAAACCAGAATTGGAAACCACAGTGGATACCTCTTAGTTTAGAAGCAAGACTATGCCATCTTTGCATGTAACCATGACCATCTTCATAAATAGCTTCAGGTTGTTAATAGGGCCAAAAAAAGGTATAAAAACTGAAATCTGGAATGCTTACCACATTGTCATATGACCCTAAATGTTCATTGTGAATTGTTTTTGTTGAACTGACATAATTTGGGGTAATTATCATCTTATAAAAAAACCTGAGACATAAAGTTGAACTTCAAAAAACATGGGTTTGAACTGCCTGAGTCCACTTAACATAAAGATTTTTTTTACAGTACAATACTGAAAAAATATTTTCTATTCCTTATGACATTCCTAATGACATTGTATTTTCTCTAGCTTACTTTTTTGCAAGAATATAGTTTATAATACATATATAAAAATATTTGTTAATTGGCTGTTTATGTTATTGGTTAGGCTTCTAGTCAACAGTATCTTTCATTAGTTAAAGTTTTGAGGAGTTAAAAGTTATACATGGATGTTTAACTGTGTGGGAGCATTGGTGCCCCTGACCCCAGGTTGTTCAAGGAATAACTGCATATATGTAATTTCCTGAAATGCATAAATAAGTTGCATGATCTGACCATGTCATTAACTTTCCCACCATGATTATTTCTACCAGGTAACTTGTCTTCAACTCATCCATTTCTCATAAGGAATTTTCTTTTGTCATCTGACATAGGAAGTGGAAAGTAACATTTTATTGATGACTCTATCTTATATACTTGTAAAGCAATCAGAAATGAGCTGTGTTGACAGTATAGCTATTCAGGAGTGCTTCTGAAGGCAATGGGACCAAGGGATGCATATTTTCAGGAGCTATTCCTTAGAGTAGTACATCTTGTCATCCACTTGGTTTGGAAACAGATAAGGCATGAGATCAGAATAGCCCAGTTCATAGCAAGGGTAGTTTATGTTTTTGGATAATCAAAGAAATGAAAGAAGCAAGTAGAACAATTAGAAACAATGAGGATTCTTGCAGAGAGAATTTGTACAATGGCCCAGAGTGTGAAAAATATTTGTGTCACATGTGAATTCTTATTCAAAGCCCATTATGCCAGAGGGGATTTTAATTATCAGCTGGGCAAGTTTACTTAAGCTAAATACTTAAGTGAGCCTCTTCCAAGTGCCGCTGCAATGCTTCCACAAAAACCTCACAAGGCGACAGTTTGGAAAATGGGAGGATATACAGAAATTTAATGGCATGGACTTTCCATAACTAAGGTTATTTTAGTTTTTTCTGCCACTGAATAATTCAACTTGCTACTAGAAATAAGCAGCCTCAAATGACTAATATTGTATAATATGCTAAGTAAGAGTAGCCTTGAATCAGGTCAATTTTATTTACCCCTTTCACCTTAGAGAAGGTAGCAATTTGGTCTCAAAGAGGTACTCACACAGGTTTTCAAAATACTTTATCTGCCTTCATGCTTTTGTCAATAACAAGTCCATACACTGACTAAATGAATACAAACCACTGTAGTATTTTATAGAGCATTGCTTTTGATTGAGGAGTTCTTTTTTACAGTAACATAAGGAAGGCATTGGGTTGGTGTCTACATAAATCATTAGCTTTCCCAATCAGGGATCAGTTGTAAACAGCATCATGCAATGTGTAGAATGTATTCTGTACCGATCTGAAAGTTAATAAATAGAAGTAGGGCATAACACCTATCATAGTAACTCATTCACACAGTTTTACTTCCCATTGTATCCATTCACAAAATATTTGTTCATTATTTTCATGACTGTCATCTTGTGCAATTCATAGATTTTAGTACCTCAAAAAGACAGACTTCCACTAGTGAATTCATGACTCCATTGAATTAGATAATGTGACAACAACTTACTTTTTGATGTTTCTGATGCCATTTGAAGAAAATGGGAATTTTGATATTGGTTTCAGTGATTTCCACAGATTAGATACTTGGGAACATTTGGATAGAGCCAATTTATTATGGGAATACTTCACCACTTTTTAAATATAATGATGAATGTCAATGGAAGGCTACTGTAACAGTACATGAGCAGTACCACAATGAGCTCAGATCTTTCAGAAATAAAGGTTTATGTTTAAAGAAAAAATCCTTAGAACTGGTTGAATTCCAGATTAGATTCAAAGGGGGTATTATATATTTAATGAATAATGATCATAAATTCCAACTATGAATCAGTAATCAGCTACAGAAATGAGGAATTATCTTTTCCCAAAGTGAATTTAATTGCCCTTTCTTTCCAGAGATCTCTAAATCTATCTATATACTTTTTTAGTAGTTTCTTCCACTAAACTATATATAGAGTATATTGCATGTGGTTAACTATGCAACTTAATCTGTATGTGGGATAATATTTAGACAGCATCAGATCAGAATAGAAAAGAAATGGACAATGCCAAGTTATCTGGACAGTTAGCATTCTATGTGGTAATATTGAGTTTGCCTCCCTTTGAGTCACACAGTCACATATGCATACATTTTGCATTGAAAAGGAGATAGATGCTTCTTGAGAGCAAGTTTTTGGTTTGGAAGCTTATATATGGGAAGAAGAATTTATATGGATGTTGAGCAATCAAGTTTTGCATTATTACTGTTATTTGTTTTATGTTTATTACTCAGGATGTGAGCACACTACCTATTTTAAGTTAGTCTACTATTATGCTATGCTGAATTCTTTTTTCCTACACTATGGAAAAAAGAAAAGCTCACTATTTACTCTTGTCAGGTACTGGAGAGTTGAAAGTGAGCATATGACCTACAATCACCCACTTCAGTGCTTTACCTGGATCTGTAAATACTGTGGGGATAGCTTAAACATCAATGGCCAATCGCAGTAGTGGTGTGGAGATTAGAGGTAATGTTGGGAGCGAATGAAGTGGGAACATCCAAAAAGTCCACTTTTTGTGAAATGCATTGAACATTTCCTCTCTTTCCTTTTTCCTGATAATTTCCTAGTTCTCTAGTCTTTTGGATAATTCTTTGAGAATCTAGATCTAGATAGACTTCCTAGAAGAAACAGGGATGCAAGCTGATGTAAAGAAAAAAGGAAGTGAGTTGCTGAGAAACTAAAGTAAATAACAAAATATGTGTCAAAGCCAATTTTTTTCTGGAACTGTGTAGCATACACAAACAAAATAATTTCACAATAACGCTGCACATTTTGTATTCAGGAAACAAAAATATGGGGAAAGGAATACAATTCTCGGAACAATAATTTATGTGAAGGACACAAGCATATGTGAGAGTTTTGAAGTATCTGAGGAATAGATTAATCAAATGACGCAGGCACTCTTGATTAATGATCAGTTGTAAAAGATAAAGTGGGCACTAAAATGGAATCATTGTTTCACAAATCTACCCAAGTTTACGGATTGCTTGGAAGACTTATTATGGACCCTCTACCATAGATCCTTGTGTGTTAGTATTGGAATAAGTCTAAGGATATCTACACTTTTATCTAAGTCCCTAAATAATCTCACAATCCACAACGCCTAGGACAATTCTGGACTAAAAATAAGTTTGTATGAATAAGAGTACTAATTATCAACAGATGTTTGAAACTCTGATAATTATGATTTAAAGGGTAATTCTGCTTATAATAATAATATAATCATGCTTTTGACAAAGTTTCAAAAAATGAGATTTGAAAAAGTCACCCTGCTTGAGTATGTTCTCTAGCTCAACAAACTGGAGAGATGTAAGTTATTTTATTATGTTGCTTGTAAGTAATTTGGACCCAAAAGTGCAGAATGGGAGAGCTGATTGTGGTTCCCTGAAACAGTCATACATTGCTTTCAAATTCAGTTGGCAAGAATTCAGTCAGAAACATCTGCAAGAATTTAGCACTGAGCCATGTATTCACTGATCTCTCTACCTGTTACTCTAATTACAACACTATAAAAAGTTTATTTTTATTCTAGCTTCCTCTGATGCTGCTGGATGATCATAGAATGAACATAGTGGGGAATGGGAGTCTAAGATAAGAATGCAATGGAACAGAAAAAGGCAGGAAAATAGAGAAAATAAACTTGGAAGTTATGTGTCATCATGTATGGAAAACAAACAGACCCTCCACATCTTATAGTTTCTATCTCTAACATAGCCTCAAAAGAAATGGAAATTGCCTTTAAGTTGGGTAATACAATTGGAAGGACAGTATGGTATTAAGAAATAAATGGAGTCAGTGTACATACATTAAAAGAGGGGGAGATAAATTTATTTTAAGGCTATACTTTCATACAGTTCCTCACTTCCTATTCATCTGTTTTTTAAGCTATACTGCCAGAAGAAGATACTCTGAGATCTTCCAATATCATAGTTTTTCTTAAATCTGAATATGTTTGGGTCAGCTTTGGTCATATTTCCTTTTGTGATATAACTAGCACTATCAAGGAGATAGATTATTATATCTACATATGATTTTGAGGGCTAATACTATATTGCTTTGGAAATAGGAATTGAGAAAAGGAAAGAAAAAAAAAAAAAGGAGAGGTAGTTGTGAGAGAGACACTAATATCCCAAGTGGTAGTTGAACTCATGATCCTGTAAGTATGTCACTTCATTCTACATTGTTTTTAGAGTCTCAATTATCCAGTTAATTACTTTTAAACACAATAGAAAGGTGGGGCGCCTGGTGACTCAGCCAGTTGTCTGACTCTTGGTCTCAGGCTTGGGTCATGATCTCATGATTTGTGGGATTGAGCCCCACATCAGGCTCTACATTGACAACATGGAGTCTCTCTCTTCCCTCTCTCTCTCTCTGCCCCTCCACCACTTGCTCTCTATTTTTCAAAATAAATGCATTTTTAAAAATAGTAAAAGTTAAAATAAAACAGTAGAAAGAAAAAGCCAATATAAACTTCTTTAAGTAAAATGGAACTTAGAGGCTATGTTGCTCAAAATCCAGAGTCTAGTGAAAGTGGACCTAGGTGCTCCAATGAGTACCAGGAGCTTCTGTTGGCTTTACGGCTGGCATCTAGGTCAGATAAGGTATTACCATGCAGTGCCAGCATAGAGTGACACCATGCATGCTGGTTCCCGATGGATGGTGCCCTCCAGGCAACAAGTCCACATGAAAAGTAGAGTCTGCATCTCTATATGCATAGACAAAGAAAAGTCCAGATATCTTCTCTCATAGCCACTAGTTACATTATATAACCAACTTTCTAATCAGTTATTCTGAGTTGCCAATGCTGGGTCATATTCCTGTCCCTAGAACCACAGGTAAAATTACCTATACTTAAAACAAATGGAAAGAGAATTGGAAATAAATAGTAACTGAAAGTAAATGTGGGAGCTATCTCACCAAAGAAAAAAAAAAAAAAAAAAAAAAAAA